>NW_019721758.1:1076672-1111081 GCF_002891405.2 Cryptotermes secundus
AACTCTGGATCTGTTGGCAGGAACTCTGACCACTAGACCACACAGGCTGTCAACATTATTATTATTATTATTATTATTATTATTATTATTATTAACTTCTATGTGTGTATGTATATGTACTGTCCTTTCTCACCACATAATGGAATAACCATTCGAAATGTGCTTATTTTATTTTCTCACCTGTTAATGCTAACTTTAATTTTTCTTGGAATTATTATTAATTTAATGCCATTATATAGACTGTCTTATTTGTATTTTGTCTTTTAGTTATATCTGTATTTCTATGCACTCGTACCAACTTTGTTATTGGCCTCTGTGCTGTCAAGTTTGCACGTAAATAAACACGAATTGAATTATCATTATTATTATTGCAATAACGAGCCAGTCAGTGTAGCAGTCAGAGAACATGTTCACCGGTTTGATTGCAGAAGCAAGCTTCATTCAACATGTCTCCTTCATATGAAGTCTGGAAATTTTCTCGGGGCGTTTTAATATTAAACGACGTACCAGGCTAGGGCGCAGCTTTAATACAATTCAGAAAATCCGGTTTTGTAACATCAGGGATGTAAAGATTCGCAGTTCATGCTTCCACATTGCTCTGCGCCAGAGGGCACATCCTGTGCTGAGCATGCAGTCTTACGAAGAAGTCTTGTGCAGGCAACGAAATCCCCAGTAATGTACAGATAATTGGGTTCCTATCGTACGTTGAGAACAGTAAACTTCTGACGATAACAAAACAATGCACATCGCAGTCTTGGGGCGCTTTATCTCCGGGTAAAACCCCCCAGTATACACTGGACATGACGATGGGTAGCGCCTAGAGCCAGTCTGGGTGCTGTGGAGAACAAAAAAATCTCCCGTCCTTGCCAGAAATCGCAAACTCATTCCTCGGCCGTCCATCCCGTAGCGCGTCGCTATGCTGACTGACATACCGGGACACCTTGTGAAGCTCGCTCACTCACTCATAGAGCTGAGCCCTTCTTGAGAAGCCGCGAATTGTGCAGCTACTCAAGAATTTTCCAGCATCTTATTGAACCCACGGGTTCATTACCGTGTTCACAAGAGCCCTCCACTGGTCATTATCCTGAGCCAGATCAATCCAGTCCATACCATCCTCTCTCTCTCTCTCTGATCCATTTTAATATTGATCACCCACCTGCGCCTTTGTCTTCCCAGTGGTCTCTTTCCAACTGGCTTGTGACATTCAGGCAATTTATTTATTTATTATTCGTTTAACGACGCTGTCAGCAGCTCAGGCTAAAGTCGCTAAAAGCTAGGATGCATAATGAATTAGAAAGGATTTGGAAGGAAGCGGTCATGACTCTGAGGCGTCATTCCGGCATTTTTCTGCAGAAATTAAGGAAGAACAAGAAAAATGTCAGCCAGGATAGCCGGTCTCAAGGATGAGATTTGAAAACGGGAACTCCCGAACAAGAAGCAGGAATGTTATCCATTCGACTCCAACGTTCGGTAGATTCAGGATCGGCGCGGGTAGGTACACAGCACTACACAGTGCCGCCACACTCGGTTCTGCAGGTGCGGAACGTTCTCTCTCAGGGCCCGAGATTATAGTGAGCCAACTTTCGGTAGATTCAGGATCGGCGTGTAGGTACACAGCACTACAGAGTGCCGCCAGATTCGGTTCTGCAGGTGCAGAACGTTCTCTCTCAGGGCCCGAGATTATAGTGAGCCAACGTTCGGTAGATTCATGATCGGCGTGTAGGTACACAGCACTACACAGTGCCGCAACACTCGGTTCTGCAGGTGCGGAACGTTCTCAGGGCCCGAGATTATAGTGAGCCAACTTTCGGTAGATTCAGGATCGGCGTGTAGGTACACAGCACTACAGAGTGCCGCCAGATTCGGTTCTGCAGGTGCAGAACGTTCTCTCTCAGGGCCCGAGATTATAGTGAGCCAACTTTCGGTAGATTCAGGATCGGCGTGTAGGTACACAGCACTACAGAGTGCCGCCAGATTCGGTTCTGCAGGTGCAGAACGTTCTCTCTCAGGGCCCGAGATTATAGTGAGCCAACGTTCGGTAGATTCATGATCGGCGTGTAGGTACACAGCACTACACAGTGCCGCCACACTCGGTTCTGCAGGTGCTTCCTTCAGGAAGGTACCTTGATAACAGATTTATATTACAATAGTCCGCGGCTGTTTGCTCTCAGATCTTTCCCCATTCATATTTCGCGATCATCCACCCATTCGACGCTATTTAACCTACGCAGCTGACTTTTTCAATAAACGAAGTCCTATATCTGTGTTATGAAGTTAGTGGTAACTGGAAGCAGGGCCAGAAGAGAGACCAGGCAGATTCAGTACTGACATTTCATCTTGTCTTCCCTTCCCCTGCCGCTGACAAATGTAGAATCCCATGTTCCAGGTTTCCATTTATGTTCGCACTGTACGATATAACTTTGGACCGGATTTTATGCTCTAATAATCCCTTAATTATGTATGCATTTATGCATGAAAAAAATCCAAAATATGCATATAAGAAGTTCATACCAAATATTAAAATTGATTTTACATTATTTTAAGACCAACAAATCAACATTTACGTTAATTTTATGTAATCATTTAATGATTCGCTTGCAATGAAAAGCTATATTTAAATACAACTCGTGTAACAGAGCCAACATACGTAAGTGCCCTGTTCGAACCTGGCCAGGATACAGATATTCTTGTTTCAGGTTTTTCGTCAATTTTCCCAGTCTCTCCAGGAAAATGGCTCCATAATACCTTAAAGTAGGCCATGACAATTGCCTCTGACATTATTTCCAATTCATTATTGTGTTATCCAGTCATTTGAAGCTACAGTCTGGGATACTGTCACCTTCATTAAATGAAATAGAGACTGTACTGTGGGTTATGTTTGTGCACCCCTACTTAAGTAAAATATATCCTTCCAGTAAACACAGACTTTAGAGACCAAAATGTCGCGGCATGTAAGTTAATGCTAATAAGGCTTCAAGTTGCGTTCATGTTGTTGCCTTAAAACATGTAATCCAGTAGACTTCAAGCTTCAGTGAGCGGACCATAAATCAGTTTAACATCTGTCACAAAAATTACATAAAACCGCTGGATGACTTTACTAGAATTTACATATAAAGAGAAGTATTATCTTTTCTTCCTTTATATAATTCTGTCAGTTACATACAAAGTGGACAAAAGAGAAGAGACATTATGAATTCAACTCTCGTGTCTTGAGTCTTCAAAACCGCGAGGAAAAGTGGTTCATAATCTGATCTATCCGCATTAAAATGCTACGAAGATATATAAAAAGCATTAGGTTCTTAAAACACACAGAATTCGTAGGCCATCTTATCACGGGGATCTCTGGGATTGAAATATCTGATCATCTGTAACGGCTTTCAGTTGAAACGTGAATTAAATATTATGCGGCATGGCGTTATATCGTCAGATATAATCTTGGACTGTCCGCTTTTTATTACATGACAAAAATTCAAACATTTGTACGTCCCATTTCAAATTTCTGAATTACGTTACCTTCAGCTAGAAAGAAAAATACTCGTATAATGTTCTTCACACTAGTCGCAAATCTCTAAGACGGTTTCACTGTAACACAGATTTTGATTTAAATAATGTATTCCACTGATCTTTACTAACTTCTTGATGTGGATTCCTTCTTGAGAATTTGATACCACCGGTCACTCAACCAGCCGACAAGGATCCAACAACCCCCTCACGGAAAAAAAAAACTCCTTGGCCTGTAGTCCGCAAGCGAACTATACCGACCAAGCAACCGCTGCTTGTCGGCGAAGTTAGTGCCAGCTTTAGCGGATAGAGGGTGTCGCGTCGTCAGCGCAACGAATCAAGAGTCCAACACTTCATGAAACCCGAAGATTCACTCTCGTGCCCAAAAGAATACGCTAACTGAGCGAGTTGAATCCAGTTCTCACCTACACACCACGTTTCTTTAAGATCCATTTCACTATTATCCCCCATCTGCGCAGAGATCTCGTTAAGTACTGACTTTTCGGTCGCCCCATCCAAGTTGTGTATGCATTTCCCATCTGATGACTGCATGCTACATACTACCCACACAGCAACCTCCTTGATAGAGTAAGCGTGACGGAGCCACTATCTGCGTAGTTTCTTCCTGTCGCTCTGATCAAAATCTATCAAAATCTGACCTCAGCACCTTCTTCTCAAACATCCCATGTGGCTAAAGAAGTATTTCACAGATGTAATGGGAGAATTAATAATTCTGGATGCGAGGCTGAAACAAGGGTGACTGAATAGTTCTGTTTTCAGGTATGCATCACTGTGTAGTCCGGTGAAAGTCATCTGACGTTTCGGAGGAACATATCAACCCAGCAACAAAGAAGCAGGTTTGCTGCCTTCTTGCTAGTCTTATTCTTTGTCTCTGAAGATGGAGACGATATGTTCCTCCGAAACGTTGGCTGACTTTCACTAGATTACATGGCGTTATATTACGGAAGATAAAACTGTTCAGGTATAAATCCTTCAAGACCTGAGGTATCAGGGTAAAAGCCTTGTGTTCTTCGTCGTTATTGTCTTCGTCTGTCTCATTCTGCTTTTCTTTATCCTTGCACTCTTCCTTGTGCTTCATTATCTCTTACTGCTTCTCCTATTACTTCTCTTACTTCCCTTCTTCTTCGTCCTTTCGTTCTAATCATCTTCCTATTCCATCTCTCTTTCCTTCTCATTTTCGCTCTCTTTCTTCATATCCTGCTTCTTCTGTTTCATTCCTCGTTCTCTTAAAATCGAGATTCACACAAAAATGCGTTTAGGGTCTCAATGGGTTAACACTGAACGGAAAACGGAGACAAATTGACTTGAGACGCACGTAAAGAGGAGCGCCTCAATTTTGTCACTACTTCATGTTACCAGGTTCGTTATCTGAACAAAGTTGCTTATATAACACGAAAAGTGTACAATGTTAAGGAGACCTTCTGTGAAGTGCTCACACACAAATTTGCGCGGAAATATACAGCAAAAAATTCTTCTAACTGAATTCCATGGATCTGAGCATTATTCGGTTTCATACAGGTTTCCGTCTGTATACAGTCTTCTGGGGTCATATACCACGTAGTCTTACATGTTTATTCACGTTTCGGAGGAACTTGATGTTTCCATCTTCAGAGATGAAGAGTAAGGTAACCTTCAAGATGGCATCAGCACGTTCCTCCAAAACGGTAGCCGATCTTTACTAGGCTAAAAGGTGTTACATCGCAGAAGAAAATATTCTTCACAATCACCTCCCTTAGAACCACAAGTCCCATCTAATTTTGCCCCTGTTATGTACATAATATGTATATCGCATGGTACAAATCGGACATATGGTTGACCCAAATTACAAGCGAGGTATCCATCCCGTACACATGTACAATACACAGTCGGTCTATTGTAGGTTGTCTTCCTTTTTATTTTGTATTTTCCAGTAATCAAAAAACTCTGTGCGTTTTTTCCTTTGCCAGAATGAATTATTTCGCATTTGTGACAGGCGTGTTCGTTTCCAGATAAATATCAGGAACCAAGTACACATCACAATTAAGCCACAACAGAAAACGCCACGTACACAAACGGAAAATTCTCCAGCAAATTCGTGGGTTTACTTTCCGCATAATATAACAAAGATTTATTAAGAGCATTATTGCTTTCCGTTTCATTTTCCGTTTGATTCAGGTCCATTTTCTAGAGAGTTTTAACTGAGACACTTCATAAGATACAGAATACAGCCGAACAAGTATGGTAGCCAAATGGAGGAACTCTGATGAATATTCGAAAGGGCTGGAGGAGGGGAACTAGAAGTGACCAAGACCTTGACGAGATATTGCCCTACCTCCCGGCCTGTGAGGCGTAACTAAATTAAACACTGCTACCGGGGAAGGTACACAATTGAGCGACAGGCCTTAATTCGTCCCACAGCATTTCAGCAGACGGCGCCAAACTCTCTGCTTCCAGTCACGTTCTTCAGTGTGCTCTCGTTTCCCCATTCTTCTATCCCTGCACGTGCCTGAAAAGAAGACTAATCCCAAATGCTACTTTCCCCCTCTCTCTTGATGTACTGCATACGTTTGTAACACAACTTTATCTCTGATATTCCTCTTTTCAATTATTGTACATATCTGCAAAGATAAATTATCCAAAACAACCATTTTCTGAAATCTCGTACATGCCTGGAAAGATAGCATATCCCAGATATCCCCTCTCGAGTTATATTACATGCCTGAAAAAAAACCTTATCCCAAACACTCATCACCTGAATTATTAAACATGTGTGATCGGGCAGCATATTGTAACGGATTTGATCAACGCGTTGTCAGGTAAAATCTCTGTAAACAATAGAGGAAGCTGTGGTTTTCTGTAGACCCGACCAACGCGCCAATAGACTGGCTGGATAGCGATCACGTGATGTGTTTACTGTAGGTCCATGTCCGTTCCGTGGCTATATAAGCGTGACAGAATTCGTTTAAGGCAGTTGCAAGTGAGTAGTAGCGGCACAAGCACGCGAACAAGCAAGCAGCAGTAAGCTGGAGGAGTACAGAAGAGTACAAGAAGTCAGCCTGTGAAGATTTAACGTGTGATTTGAAGACTTTATGTGCTATAATGCAGTGGTATTGGGAGTGTGTGATTTGAGGAGACTTCCATAGTTCCTGTGTTATAAAACCGTGAAGACTAGTGGAAATAGACTGAGAAGATTTGTGTGGAGTGATTGTAAATTGTGTAAATCAGCAACAGTGTAAGAATTGTAGTTACCACATGTAAGTGGTCAATAAATCTAATTACTAATCCGAACCCCGTCTTCAGTCACTGTGACACGTGACCAAACATTAAATACCCCTCTCTTGAATTACTGTACATGCCTGAAAATAATGGCATATCTCTCTCTCCAATTACTGTGCTGCGTGGGAAAAAAAATCTCGTTCTAAATACTCCTTTCGTAAATTACTGCAGGCCTATATGAGCAAGATTCTGTCCCGAATACTTCTGGAAGAGAATCCGCCAAGGTATCCCAAAATTCTGACAAGAATCGCGCTTACACCTGGTGGTTAACAACAGAATAGGGCGGCGCCATAGCTCAAGCGGTTAGTCGCTGGCTTCCCACCGCGGCGGCCTAGGTTCGATCCCGGGTCTGGTCAAGTGGGATTTGTGATGGACAAAGTGGCGCTGGGATAGGTTTTCTCCGAGTACTTCGGTTTCCCCTGCCAATCTTCAATCCACCAATTGCTCCACAATCACCCTCACCTATCATCTGGGGCTGGTACAATAGGCCAGAAAAGGCCGCAGTACAAGGGGCTTAGTCCCACACCACTCATCATCATCATCATCAGTAATCTGTCAGACGACAGGTCCACAGTCTTTTCCAAAACAGTTTTTCCACTTAATGCGATCTTCTGTTTTTGGAAAGAGACTATCCAGGAAAAGTGATAATGTGGTAGTTTTTCCATTTGCTTTCCACATCGCAGTACAACAGCCGTTCAAACCACTCTGGTCACGCCTGTTGCTATACGAACTTTAACCATCTCGAGCATCATTTGCTCTGTGCTTCAAGTCGCTGCTGATGACGCTGCTTCCGGCATCAGTTTTTGGTTTTTGGTGTCTCTCTTCGTCTGATGCCTACCCTTTGACCTGTCCAGCAAGGGAGGCCCTGCCAGTAGCTACGCTACCGCTGGTATAGCTCTCAGGGTCCTTGGCATACTCAAACCCCCTCACCACGATAAGGTGGAGACACCAACGAGGGGGGCCCACACCACTAGCAATAAAAAAAATAACAACAGAATAGTTTCATTGTTGCGTGTGTACTTGTTTCCACTGCACCAGCCTTTCCAAGCCAATCGGGCTCATTAATAACGACACAGTACCTTCCCAAAATCCTAGTCGTCATCAATCGGACCTTATTTTACCACACACGCAATGCTGTAATCAAAAATTGTGTGCAGAAACTTTTATAATAGGTGTGGTAATCAAGAATTCACTGACTTACTATATTTCACAATAAAACTTTCACTGATGCCTTTTTCTTCAGTGTATTTTTGCGCAATTTAACAGATAAACACCATTAAATACGTCAGCTACCCAATCAAAAAAATACACTGTCCAATTAAAATATCTCTGGAGTTAATTAATTAAGCGCCACACCATGAAGACGTATGGGGGAGTGGAGGTTTAGCTCCACAATCTTCAAACTCGGCACTAGATGGAGGTGGCTGGTCAGCTTCACACTTCTGCCTCTTTACTCCAGGGGAAACAGTCCCCAGTACTCGTCGAAAAGAGGCTGAATGAGACTCAGACCGGTCTGGGTGCTACTGAGAAGATAAAAATTTCTTGCCCCTGCCGGGAGTCGAACTCCAACGCCTCGGTCGTCGAGCCTGTAGCGTAGTCGCTATCCCGGCTCCTTTAAATTCCACGGTTCCCACCAATGTGCGTGTGTATAGATACTCCGAGCTCGCATTGGCTTCTTTGTCTTCAGATATGGGCCGTTTATTGTAACGAAACGGTTTCACGGTCACGCGAAAGGCAGATTCGAAGAACAGCAGCAAGAAAAGGGCGCCAATGATATATGATATGTGGTACTTTGTTGCTTGAAGGAGCAATGGTAAGGTCAGTATTTCGCAATACTGCAGCCTCCAATTGTTAAATCAAAATTGTATTTTGATGCAGCCCTATCAACTTTAATGTCCAAATGCCGCCCATACGCAGTGAAGCCCCTTCTCCGATCATACCTCTATTTCCCAGGTCACAACCCCTACATCTTCCTAGTTTGCTGAAGCGCTTATACGTACCGTCTGCCTCTGCCACACCAAAAACAAACAAACTCCGTGGCTCGAGTCCGCAAGCGAACTATACCGACCGAGCGACCGCCGCTTGTCGGCGAAGTTAGTGCCAACTTTAGCGAATAGGGGGTGTCATATGGTCAGCGCAACGATTCCCCACGGCCTTTAATTTCGGTTTTGTAGACCGGAGCAGCTATTTCTTTGAAATAGCTCCTCAATTATCCTCAGGCTGAGTGGACCTCGTTCCAGACCCACTACTTCTCAGAAAACCTGGTAGCGCCGGGAACCGAACCCGGACCTCTGGATCTGTAGGCAGAAACTCTGACCACTAGACCACAGAGGCGGTCGTCTGCCACACCAACGTGCGTTAAATTGTTCAAATCCGTGTGCCTTCACCGGTGTCCGTCGTGGGTGCGTCGGAAACGCAAGTTTACAGCTGTTTCTCCATATCGTCCGTCGGTCTCTCAGTATTATGTAATCATCAAGTTTCCTGTGAACAGTTACTCCGAGGTATGTCAGTGAACTTCCGAAGCCTTTCAGAATCTAACCCATTCGTTACGTCTGAATGCGCTTGACGTTGCCTCTCGCTGATGCACCCATTATCTTGCGAAGTCTGGTATTTTTATTTGTATTTTCAGAACACGAATGTCTCTCACAATAAATACAAGTAATGTCAGCAAAGGTATTGCGTAAAAGCCATGTACAGATGAAAGAATTACTACAGATTATTAAAATGATATATTCACATTCCATGACTGAGTTCTCTGTCATATTAGGAATATACAGAATGTTCCATTCAAACCTCCCGCATTTATCAGATCTTAGAACAGAAAGTATGAATGGTAGGAAAATGAAGCTATAGGAAATACAAGAACTCAAAAAATGTTATTTGACACACTAATAAACCTCTACATGTGCACCATTGGTAGCATGAACAGTATCCAATCTCTATTCAGTTTCTTGCCACGCTCTTTCCAACATGTCCATTGGTACAGCAGCAATCGTTTCGCGGATGCGGGTTCGTAAATCTGGGAGGTAATTCACTGGAGGCACGAACACACGGACCTTCACGTAACCCCAGAGGAAGAAATCGAGCGGAGTGAGGTCCGGTGAATGAACGTGGTGACCACCGAATTGGTCCGCCACGTCCAATCCAGCAATCTTGGAAGGTGGCACTGAAGGACCTCCGAACATCTAGACCGCAGTGGTGGGGGCTCCATCTTGTTGGAAGATTATGTTAGGCTGCAGATCGGCTACCTGGTGATACAGGAGCTGCTCTAACATGTCAAGGTATACGCGGCCAGATACTGAAGCTTCACCTAATAAAAACAGACCGATAATCCTGTCCTTCATTAGTCCACACCAAACGTTTAATTCTGAGCTATTTTGGATATGTTTTCTGTAGACGTGCGGATTTTGTTTTCCCCAGATCCGTAAGTTATGTCGATTGACAAACACTGACAGATGAAATGTGGCCTCGTCTGAAAACAAGATGTTTCCAAGAAATTGAGGGCTCGTGTCGATACGATCCAGCATTCAGATAGCAAATTCCTGTCGACGCGGCTTGTCGTCTGGCTTCAACTGTGGAACAAATTTCACTTTGTAAGGCGCTGCTAAGTGAGCGAGAGGTCAACCTCAAAGTCATGAAATAATTTTTTTTTTGTTTTTCTTTCTCCTAGTGTAAATTATAATTTATCACAATTTGTTCGCAATGCTTAATTAAAATGTGGGAGGTCTGAACGTAACACACTGTACACTCCTCGCAAATGTGACGGTATTCCCATACACATGTACGGCGTAAATTCGGATTGTATTTCAGTAGTCGTAAACCCGATACTGCCTATCATAAGAAAAAAACAATGGACGCATTTTCCAACTACTTGACTGCCACAATTAGGCCGAACTGTTTTGTGAATGGTTTATAGTATTGGGGCATGAGCTGGGGGGGGGGAAAAAAAACTTGTAGTTATTTGCTTGGAATTTAGATCGTGCGAGGGGGGCACATTAATAGCGACCCATGACTCTGACCTCTTCCTCAGGGAGGTGGGATGTGTGTTTAAGTGAAATGAGGAGCACAGTACTTCAGTTCTTATCGTTACGCAATGGCGCTAATTGCCGCAGGCATCATAACGAGATTACCCTATCCTGCGTGAACAAACTCATCAGCGCCTTCTGGGCCTACGTAGGAGTCGGAGAGAAATGACTGAAGCAAAGCTAATTGCAGAGAAAAATTACTCAGTGCTGATGAAGTTCACCTCTTTACAATTAGAAACGGAGCAGGTCCCTGCAGCCTGCCTCATCACATTCAACACCACTGCATCTGCGAAAGCTTCTAATGTAAAGGATAATCATTCTCAAAATTTTTTGGTTGTATTCAGTCTCTCTAGGAAGATACTGAGACATTTCCTTAAAACAGACTACGCCCGTTTTATTCCAAGTAATTCTTAATTAACAAACAGGATGGGATGCGATGGATTGGAATGATCTGGCTCAGGATAGGGACCAGTGGAGAGCTCTTTTGAACACGGTAATGAACCTTCGGGTTCCATAAAATGCTGGGAAATTCTTGAGTAGCTGCAGAATTGGCGGCTCCTCAAGAGGGGCTCAGCTCTGTAAGTAAGTAAATCTTGGGCCGAGCCATAGCTCAAGCGGTTAGTCGCTGGCTTCCCATCGTGGCGGTCCGGGTTCGATCCCGGGTCTGGTCAAGTGGGATATGTGGTGGACAAAGAGGCGCTGGGGCAGGTTTTCTCCGAGTACTTCGGTTTAACCTGCCAATCTTCATTCCACCAATTGCTCCACAATCACCCTCACCTATCATCTGGTGAGGGTGACAACAGGCCAGAAGTGGACACAATACGAAGGACTTAGTCTCACCCCACTAGCAATAAAAAGAAAAAGTAAATCTTAATTAACAATAAAAAACCCCTTCCCATCTAACAACATGGACTGTATAATCGATGTAATTTCGAAGATGTCAGTAAACTTAGGCTCAGAACCTTAAAGATCAGACCCAATGGCCTGCTCCGTCCTGTTAAAAAAGATTTCCTGATCATTCTACCATTCTATGAGTCTTTCGGCATGCTCATAAAACTTTCCTTGGGACATGATTTTTCTTTAAAATGTTTGTGTTCCTGCTGTTTATATCTGTAATTGCATCAATGTACGTAATATCCATTTCTAATTCCTCTCCAATATTCTTGTTCTAAAACTGTATCTCTAATATCAAATTCTAATTCTTCTGTAACATATTAATTTCGGTTCTGATTTCGAGACGTAGGTTTTGTTCCTGCAGTTGTTACTCATACAAGAAAAAATGTTCCAGAAGCACGAATTTTCGGTCCGTATTATTTTGTTGTTCAAACGAGGCTGTCATTTAGATCCGAATACACGACGCTGTTATCAAATACAGGCCTGTTTACATGGCGCGCCAGCCCGCTTATCTCATACAGGCCTGTCTATGTAGTGTGTCAACCCGCTGTATCTTATACAAGCGTGTCTACATGGCGCGCCATCCCGCTGTATCTCCTACAGGCCTGTCTACATGGCGTGCCATCCCGCTGTATCTCATACACGCCTGTCTAAATAGCGCGCCAGCCCGCTGTATCTCATACAGGTCTGTCTACATAGCGCGCCAGCCAGCTGTATCTCATACAGGTCTGTCTACATAGCGCGCCAGCCAGCTGTATCTCATACAGGTCTGTCTACATAGCGCGCCAGCCAGCTGTATCTCATACAGGTCTGTCTACATAGCGCGCCAGCCAGCTGTATCTCATACAGGTCTGTCTACATAGCGCGCCAGCCAGCTGTATCTCATACAGGTCTGTCTACATAGCGCGCCAGCCAGCTGTATCTCATACAGGTCTGTCTACATAGCGCGCCAGCCAGCTGTATCTCATACAGGTCTGTCTACATAGCGCGCCAGCCAGCTGTATCTCATACAGGTCTGTCTACATAGCGCGCCAGCCAGCTGTATCTCATACAGGTCTGTCTACATAGCGCGCCAGCCAGCTGTATCTCATACAGGTCTGTCTACATAGCGCGCCAGCCAGCTGTATCTCATACAGGTCTGTCTACATAGCGCGCCAGCCAGCTGTATCTCATACAGGTCTGTCTACATAGCGCGCCAGCCAGCTGTATCTCATACAGGTCTGTCTACATAGCGCGCCAGCCAGCTGTATCTCATACAGGTCTGTCTACATAGCGCGCCAGCCAGCTGTATCTCATATACAAGTCTGTCTATATGGTGCGTCAGCCCAACGCATAAGCGAAGACTTGATAGCAGAGCTCACAAATCCTTACCTTAACAGAAGCAGGTCTCTACAAGATCTGTTACCATGCATCAGCCAACTACTGTTGCCGTGCGGTGTAAGGCATAAATCGTCTTAGCCCGCTGAAACACTGGAGTCGTGGGTTCGAACACCATTAGAGGCATGGATGTTTCTGTTTATCTTGTTTGTGTCATCCTGTTTGTAGGTAGCGGCCTTGTGGTGGGCTGATCCCCCACACAAGGAGTCCTACCGACTGTGTATGATTAAGAAATTGTAAAAACAGAAGCGAAGGTCATTCATGGGCTGTAGCGCCGACAGGGACAGACATTACCATGCATCATATCAAAACTCCACATTAAGTGGCGCTATTATCGTCCTTATCTCACAAGTTCTCGCGTCCGCCATATTATTATTGAGGGCGAAGTCTTAAGAAGGTGGGGCGTTGGGGTGGGCTCCAGTGGAGTATCATTCTTACCAAGTCTCGTGAAAGTCCGTCAAATGATTCAGAAGTTGAAATAAGGGCTCACCGATGGCATGTTGAGCTCATAAATTTAAAAAAAAAGCAGACTAAAATGATTCTGGGTTATTTACGTCAATGAAATTATATTAATTCTTATGCTTCATTTGTTTCAGGTAAGTGTGGGTTATACACACCAACACAAACTGTCCCTGAGAATGGCAGGCAAGTATCCAGTAATCAAGGTAATGTGGAACGTACATTACATGTGACACATGATCAGTTATTTTGTGCTGCAAATGTATATTAACATATTCATATTCATTTTCATTCGCTGTGCTGTGTTTGTGAACTGCATATGCTCAAGACTGCGACTGTATTTTGCCAAGATGTCACTACAGACCCACAGCATAAATTCCAAACCTGTGATTCACGAAACATACAGAGGAAACTTACGCAATATTAGCAGCAGCAGTGAAGAGTGTTCGCTGAAACAAATTCCATAGCGGTTCATGTTACGTATTGTGCACAGGAAATGTTACGAGAAAAAGTGCGGTATGGATTTCGTTGCCTTGTTTGCTTGTTTCGTACAAGCTTTTCCAGTCTGTCGCAATTACATAGCTTGTGAGAAATGATTTGTTAAACACTGTGTGTAAATCTTCAGATGTGTGTTTTGAGGCTATATTAAGCATGTGTCTGGAAGGAGAAATTCCCGGAAAACAAACAGTACCATTTCAATAGTGTATTCGCGCTATATGAAGCCCTTAGAGAAAGGTTCAGAAATATTATAAAGATGTGGGAATTCCTGTTCTTCATCAATTTCCATGTGACTGAACACTAAAATATAATTCAACGACTCACTGCACACTAAAACATATTTCATCATCTCACAGAACACTAAAATATAGTTCAATATACACGTATTACTCAAAACTAAAACCTCACGCACATTAAAATGTATTTCAACACCTCACTTAACATTAGAATATAATTCAATACCTCACTGCACGCTAAATCATGGTTTAACATCACATTGTACATTATAAGTTTGTTCAGCACTTAAAGACATGGTTTTTCAAACTGTGAGCCGCCATCTTCTCTAAGAGGGGTCGACAAGTTCTCAATAATTATTTAAACTACAGTTCTACCCACACAGTTTAGAAAAGTTAGTAAGATTTAATATATGCAAAATATATACGCAACCGGAAGAACATTTAGAGACTTTCTTCGTGACTGTAAAGGAATGTTTTGCAGATTACTGTATCTGCAACGCTATTTACGTTCCTGCTGTCACAGTACAGCTTGACAGGGACCCGCAACAATATGGAGAACTGCACTTTTTTACGACCTGTTGAGATGGGGTCGCGTAAAGTTATGTATTGTGTTAAGAGGTCGCTGAATCACAAGGCACGACAAATCCAGCTTTAAAATAATCTAAGTACTGCTTCAGGTGCCAGTGTACACCGAACCACAAACGGGTGTAAAGCTGTATGCACGTGTGTGAATTATGTCCGTATTGTTCTTATGACTCCCTAAGCTTTCATTTTGTGTATTTCTTCTTTCATCCATTCAATTTAATAGAAAAACTAAGAGACTGACAGCACTGTGAGAACAAGAACTGCGTGAGAAATGTGTATATTGATCTGTACTGATATATATATACTGATTCGATCGTCGATTGTATGGTAGGCCGTATAGCTAGGCATGAACCACAAGGTTAGGTAAGGCCGAGTTATACTGATATAAACCTTACCTTCTTCTACACGAAACAGGATAGACATGCCTACACCTCTCATACATATGCGTTCTCCTTTCGTTGGTCAAAGGAGGAGAATAGAAAACTTACAAAATGGAAATATACAAAAGAGTGGATATATCAGTTTTTTCGAATATCAGATCCTTTGCACCGCTTACGAAGAACTAAATAACGGATTTTCAAAGCACCCCGAACAATGGAAATGAACCATGTTCTTTAACGAAAGATGAAAACGTTTATCTTTAAACTTAATACAATAACAATTGTTTAAATATGACTGACTATACTGAGCCCACTGACCAAAATACCATCCATGTCTCTCAAACCGTTATGCTACCCTCTCCAATGTATTTATCTGCAGGTCCGCGTCTCTCCAGTTGTTTAGTTGCTCTGTTAAGATGAATGCCGGTATTATTCACGTGATGCATATCGCTACTGACAAGCGCTTCTGGCTGGTTGGTGTAGGCCAGCTTTACTACTTGGAAAATTATGACAAGCTGGGAAACATGTACGTATCGTAACAATCCGAGCGCTCGCTCACGTTTGCTTATCTCGAACAGCGTGTGACTTCCGGAAGAAAACAGTGTGCAGCTTTTTTTTCGAAACATTTTGAAGTTCCGATAAATATTTTGTGAGTTACGATCAAGATTCAGACAAAGAATCTGGTAACAGTTCTGCCTCTACTGAGTCCGTGGAAGGCCGTCTTTAAAAGGGCAGTTAAGAACAGAACGTCAACATCTAAGCACCAAGTTACATTCTAACTCCGCATCCTCGGTATGAAAGCCAAGACAGTGCCTGTCGCACTGGGATGGGACATAAGGTTCCAGCTATTCTTAATCACAGCAACAGAATGAAGTGCGTGGTCAGTTTCACGTTGCGGTCGCTGGTACAATGGTACCCACTGGGTACAAGGCGGGGAAGGCCCCAGACACATTTCTGTTTGTCCTCCTTAATTTTGCTGGGTAACGGTTCGGCAAACAAGTTCCTGCAGCAACGAACTGTTGGACGCGGTGTCTACTACGCTGTCCGTGTCGTATGTATGTCAGTATGTAGTGACAGGAAGGGAGGCGATTAGTTAGTTCTTCAGTGAACTTGTTAAAAATTAATTTTATTTTTTAATAAAAAATAACTACTTAGTATTACTACATGGCAGAATGTGATACTGATTTTTTTCTTGCCATGTTCGCAATGTACTTGCAAATCTCTGACATAGTACAACATCCAGGTCCTTCTTGTACAGGCCCGTTATTTGAGTTTTTGGTGCACAGGAAAATTGGCTGACTTCTCTTCACTAATTTAACCCGGAGGGGGTGGGTTGGTCAGTTTTCTGATAGCTGCTTCCGCAAAAGATCAAGTGTGTGGAGTTTAAAAGCGTAATTACGTTAAAAAGATCTTGCAGGCGTGTGTTTACCTCTAGAGACCCTGCCTTAACAATTTCATATGTTTTCGGACAATCGGTCGTAATTGAGGAAGTATTTTTTGCTGTAAAATGTTAAGGAAAATAAGTCGTTGCATATTCGTTTGGCCTGNTTTTCTGTAACATCGTCATGAGGAGTTGCATTGCTAAAGAATGGCTAGTGAGGACTTACAGCGTGCCTAAAGACAATGAACAGCAAAGGGAATGCCTATGACAGAGGGGCCGATAAACGTTTTTTTTTTCTCAGCACTACAGCCCCAGTGGGCCTAGGCCTACCTCCATGAACTTCTCCGTTCACTTACGTTTTTCTAGATCTTACACATTCGGTAGGACTCCTTGGGTGGGTGATCAGCTCGTCGCAAGGCCTCTACCTGTATACAAACACAGAAAAACGCATACACACAAACTAAACATCCATGCCCTGAGTGGGATTCGAACCCACGATTCCGGTTTCCAAGCGAGCGAAGACAGTACCTGCCTTAGACCGCTCGGCTACCGTGACCGGCCGATAAACATTTTGGTCGTGAGAAATATGCGGATAAGCATTTTCTAATGTCTTACCGTGGCTCTCGCTGCCGTTTGCCATGTAAGATGCACTTCTTTCTTCCGTACTGTACCGGTGCGCTAACACGCGCAGACCAGGCACAAGTTTATGGAGCGGAACCGAATTCGAAAGGGATTCACTGTGGAGACTTACTAATTATTCTGCTCTTAACTTTTCTGGATGTGGTTTTGACACTTCCTGTGTGCAAGTGACCGTGGGAGGAATGCCAGAACTCCAAATGTCATCTCCGGAATGATGAGAGGTACATTAAACGGATGCCAAAATTTTCGATCGCCCTTTTCAACCAGACAACCGTACTGTTTTGACCCCTTGTGTATAACTTCATGCAAATAAAATTCATGAGAAGTCAGGCTGATAGTTATTAAATTGTACACCAGTCAGCACATTGACTTGTAGATTGTACAATCTGATTGTCAGTAGAGGTGAGAAATAAAAAAAAAACGTTAGGCTGAGTTTTGACTGACATGGCTGAAGCTAAATGCTTTCTGGCAAATTCACTTTCTGTATTTGAGTATTGTCTGCAATAAATTTCACAGATAACTTGCGTACTTTGATTTGTTCACGTAAGTGGAGATCAACTTTTTCAAGCTGTCAAAACGTGTCCATGTATTGGTCATGCGAATAACTGCTCACGGCCGGCCTGCATTATTCCTGTCATGGGGCTTCAGTACTTCAGAGGCGTCGGACACGCCACATCGTGAATAACACACTGGTTCTGTACACAGGTAGAACTGCGCACAGCCAAACACGACACAGCCGTGAACAGTCAGCTTTTTTTTTATTGCTAGTGGGGTGAGACTAAGTCCCTTGTACTGCGGCCACTTCTGGCCTATTGTACCAGCTCCAGATGATAGGTGGGGGTGATTGTGGAGCAATTGGTGGAATGAAGATTGGCAGGGGAAACCGAAGTACTCGGAGAAAACCTGCCCCATCGCCACCCGGGCCGCCGCGGTGGGAAGCCAGCGACTAACCGTTTGAGCTATGGCGCGGCCCACAGCCCGAGCTTAGTGGTGTAACAGGACAGACTATGCATAATGCTGTATCAGTAAACATCCTGGTAAGTAACAGCTGATCTGTCGCTGCGTCATCAGTTCTGCTACCGATATGTGAACGTGAGGCTCCACTTTCTCCCCACTCCTGCACACTGATATCCTCTTCTGCATCACAGGCCAGAGGACACAGTAAATTAGCAGCACTGCAGTGTTCATTGTCTGCAATTTGCTCTTCATCAGAAGAACTTCTGACTTTCCTGCAGTGCTCAATCGCAAACGGAACCTTCGGTGATCTTTTTATTTATTTATATATACAGGATGTTTCACGACTTTAGGGCATAACTGCATGGGGTGATTTCCCTGGTCTTTGTGATAAAAAAAGTTCATATAAACAAAGTAGATAACTTTCAGTCCAGTATGACATACAGGTTTACAACACTTCAGTTTTTATTCGCCTTACATGTTTCGATTCAAAAGAATCATCTTCAGAGGCGCACCACTACGAGCAGGAAACACTATTTTAACATTATGCACTTAGGTTATGAATAGTGCTCAGTATATCACAGTTTGCCCTATGCAGCCACGTTGACGTGTAGATTTACGTATGATGTTTCGTTTAAGCGTATTTGCTGGGTATTCGATTGGGGTTTCCCACTGCACGCAATGTGATGTTCACTTTTCCATTAAAATCTTTTGTAAAAAATTAGTACATACGACACAGCACGCACGTAAACTACACAACAAACAAGAACATACAACCGAGAAATAATCGACATCTTCTACCATCCGGAAGAAAAAACATGACCCAATGCTGGTTCACGAGTTTTAACATAGTAACTAATTTTTTACAAAAGATTTTTAATACAATTTTAAATACATAGGGAAGCTATTTTATGAAAAGTGAACATCACATTGCGTGCAGTGGGAAACCCCAATCGAATACCCAGCAAATACGCTTAAACGAAACATCACACGTAAATCTACACGTCAACGTGGCTGCATAGGGCAAACTGTGATATACTGAGCACTATTCATAACCTAAGTGCATAATGTTAAAACAGTGTTTCCTGCTCGTAGTGGTGCGCCTCTGAAGATGATTCTTTTGAATCGAAACATGTAAGGCGAATAAAGACTGAAGTGTTGTAAACCTGTATGTCATAGTGGACTGAAAGTTATCTACTTTGTAATTAACAGTGTGACGGACCAGAATGAGACGAATCAAATTCATATAAACGTATGTCCGATTTAGGACCGTTACGGAGTTATGACCGTTTTTTCATTCCCGTACACGCCCTCGTGTGAACCGCGTCTCTCAGCTGGCGGGTCGCTATTTTTAGCCAGCTACAAACAGAGCGTTCTCGTTATCTCGACACTTGAGAGTTACCTAAGGCGTGGTTCACAACCGAGCGGCAGCCTGTGTTGCGGCCGGCGGTGGCATTTTCGAAAATCAGCTTTAAGAACCAATAAATTTAAATTAAAGGTAATTTCACGAAGTTAACTTTACAGTTATACTTTAAATGTATCATGTATTATGCTGGTTTATTATTTTGTTCCGTTTATTGTCAGTAATCGTTACCTTCTATTCTGAGTTTAAAACGGTCATAACTCCGTAACCGTCCAAAATCGGACACATGTTTATATGAAATTTTTTGATCACAAAGACCTAGGAAATCACCTCCTGCAGTAATGCCCTGAAGTCGTGAAACACCTTGTATAGTACCAGATCTGGATGAGTGTGTCACAGCTGGTGGAATGAGAAATGGCAACAGAAGCCGAGGTACTTCGAGAAAACCTACCCCAGTGTCACTTTATCCACCACAAATGTCACATGACTTGACCTAGAATCGAACTCGGGCCTCCGAGTTGGGAAACTCAGTTATGACACGACCTACCAGTTATCCGTTATAATTTACGTAGGTAGGTAACTGGGTGGGAAGCGAGCTCACTATTGTCATTTCTTTTAATATGCGGTTCATGCAGTGAAGTTGGGAAATCATTGCTCAAGTCCTACGTTTCCTGGCACCATTTATTCGTAGAAATTAACAGATAAAACGTCATTTTATTTAGGGCTCTCAAAGCGGTGACTCTGATGATTACTGCCTACACCATAAAGATCAACAGGTTAATGTCGTTTACGGAATCTTCACTGTTAATTCTGAGAATTGTAAGAAACACATTAATATGGACAAATCGATGAGCTTTGGAATCAGGTGATGGACAGAGTAACCACTGTGCTTTAAAATGAGTTACAGATGTATGAGTGTACATATACGTACATTTTGCTTTCCACAGATTAACTAATTTGAATGAAAACTTGTGTCTGGTTCTGAGTTAACGCAAGAAATGTTACTTCTCTAATAATACAACTAACGGACGCGCGCGACTAGTCGCGTCAGCGGGTTATCAGTTTTAGACTGGCGGGGAGATAGTAACCATTCACTGCCACTGACCAGCCCATGCACATAAAAATAGTGCAACTCACGAAGTATACATATAATAATAGGCTTTACTGCAATGCACAGTGAATCAGTTATCAAATGATTACATATTAAAAGTTGCAGTAGTGTAACCACGTTTACGCATGCGGGCCACTTCGCTGACGGTTTAATTAACTGGACGAGTAAATGTCACGTGGGTTCACTTACCTCAGGAGTGGGACCGCTGAAAAGACTCAACACAAATGCCTCCACAGCAGCAAATGGAACAGACGCTCGAACAAAGTTATTTAATCAAATATAACAAGTGTTCTAGCTCATAAAATTTACACTCAATACTATTTTTAACACGCAGAACACTATACCGCCACTTGCCAACAATAATCTTCAATGCAATGGGTTCACTTCTGCTTAGCGAGACCCATGTGATTTACTCTTATAACTATCCCCCCCTTCTCTACTTTTCCCCTTCTCTGGTCCCCTCCCTTAGACTCACCAAACGTTCCCACCTACTCACTACGTAGACGCCAGGTCTGGTATTCCAACAAGAGTGGCATAGGGCCAAAGTAAATTATAGTTATCTCTGTGCTTAATTAATTAAGCGCCACGCCATGAAGAACGGACGTATAGCTCAACCATTCTTTACCACGGCACTAGATGGAGGTGAGATGTCAGTTTCACGTCCTGACCACTTTACCTCCGTGTGTGCAAAACCATTTCATGTCCGTGTTTTTATCAACGCGTGTTCACAAATTCTAGTTAGCATTATATTCCAACACAGCTGGAAATTGTATTATTTGAAAACCACAGATATCCGCCGATCTCTATTTCGACCTACGCAAAGTTTACGTTTAATTTTTTTCATTATTTTCAGAAAAGACTAAAAAATAAACTATTTGTCAGAAACAGAAACAACACAGAATAGGATTAATTAAGGGTTAAAATGAATATTAAAGTAAAGTAAAGTAAAAGTAAAGGTATCCCTGAAACAGGCCGTGGAGGCCCATAGGGTTATGAGAGGTCGAGGCTCCGACATTTTCTAGACATTCGGCTCACAGATGGCGGTAAAGTTGCCGCACTTAGGCACCGGCCGCCCTTTACCCCCAGGAAGATTCCTGGCACTCATTTGTTAGAGGCTGAGTCGACCCCAGTGCCATAGTGCTACTGGAAGGATTAGGTAAATTTAAAAATCCACCTCATCGGGATTCGATCCCGCAACCTTCTGGCTTGTAGCATAGTGCCTCAACCAACTACGCTACCGCGTCCCTGAAAATGAATATATTATTAAGGTAAATTTAATTACTGTATACATATTTAAATTAAATTCACGGCAATGAAAACAAAAGAGTAAAGAAATGAGCCCAGTTTCCGAGTTACGCTACTGCTCTTGGGCACGCCAATTATCGCGTAAGTCGAGGGCCACCTGTAATTTCTCTTATCGCCCATTGTTTTATTTTAGTGGCTAAAGGTTCCGTGTTGAAACTTTCAGCTTGCTTTGCTCAGATCCATCACTCAGCACAGAATCTGGGAGATTTCCGATAGATAGATTTTTTAAGAATTTATTTTATTTATTTAACAACATGTAGTTAACAATAACAATAATTCTTACAACACAACATGTAATGAAGGTAATTAACATAAAATAACATATATTTAAAATGTGTACAGAATTTTACATGCAGTTGATGTATACAGTAGTATTAGATCTGTTTGTTGACTATATTTCGTCCCTCTTCAATTTTTTCAAGTATGTGTTTGTGTAGCCAGTACCTCTCGAACGTCTCGACCTCATCTTGCCATATGCTGTAGTGCATTTCTAGATTTAGTCGGAATTGCAGCCTTATACGGTACATGCGTTGGTAGTCTGGTGGTCTTTCGTGGGTGTTCTTCGTTGCTAGGTATGTCTTGTATATGGTGGTCTTGGCTAGGGCTATTAAGTAATTGGCATATTGTTGGGGTGTGGTATCTACTTTGGGGTATCCATATAATATTTGCTTCTTTTGCAATGGGTGGGGGCCCAGCAGGTCATGGAGCGTCTTGGTTAGACGGCCCCAGAAGGCTGTGACTGTGGGGCATTCGAAGTACATGTGATTCGCCGTCCCTGTTGTGCCTGGGCACCAGGGGCAGTCTGGTGTGTCCTTCTTGCCCAATTTGTGCAGCTGTTGCGGTGTGGCTATCCTATGGTGTAGCATCCTCCATGAGAAGTCGCCGTCTTTGCTCATAATGGGGTGGTGATATACCGCTTTCCACTGGGGTTTTCCCAGTTGCAAATGACATTCAGCGTTGACCATTGCTTTTTTGTCTATGTTGGCTTTGAATAATTGGTTGTATGCCCTGCGTTTGGGTATGGGGAGGGGAGTCAGTTGGCCGTTGGGTTGTTTTATGACAAAGCGCTGGGGGGTTGTGTTAAGGAAGTGGTCTTCAGTGAAAGGTTTGGGTAATTGTGGTGGAAAAAGGCTTCTGCTTTCCGTAGGTTTGCTGCCAGTCTACCGGTAGTCGGTTGGGAACAGTGTGTTGTGTCGATGTCTTTTAGTTCTTTCCAGTGTCCGTTCTCCGTGATGAGGTCTCCTATGTAGGTTATATTTAGAGCCTTCCAAGCTTTGTCAAACATAATTTTGTGGCCGGAAATATGTGGGTTCGTGAGGGTGGAGTCGCGCAAGGGGATGTGTCTTAGGTCTTCAAGGGACTGTAGGTTGGGGTTAACAATGGGTCTAATGTCGTGTCAGGCTTCGAGTGCGCTGGCGCAGACGGGTGTCAGTCTGGGAAGGCGCGCTGGGTTCAGGTTCAGTTTGAGCACGGCTTCTGCGTGTAGGCATGGGGCATACATCCTGATGTTGTTTGCTTGGAAGTACCAGGCTTCGAGTGCGCTGACGTAGAAGGGTGTCAGTCTGGGAAAGCGCGCTGGGTTCAGGTTCAGTTTGAGCACGGCTTCTGCGTGTAGGCATGGGGCATACATCCTGATGTTGTTTGCTTGGAAGTACCAGGCTTCGAGTGCGCTGACGTAGAAGGGTGTCAGTCTGGGAAAGCGCGCTGGGTTCAGGTTCAGTTTGAGCGCGGCTTCTACGTGTAGGCCTGGGGCTTACATCCTGATATTGTTTGCTTGGAAGTACCACGCATTCTCTTTGTTATTTAGGGTTATAAAATTTTGCAAAAAGTAGAAGCGTATGGTTTGGATGCGGGTTTGGAGGTTGTGCACGCCTATTCCTCCGTCTTCCAGTCTTCCATATACGAAGTTAGGATGTTTCCAGTGTTTGCTCTGCCATGTGAAATTGACTATCAGCTTGTGCATCGTGTCTAGAAATGTGGTGGTGGGTTGGAGTATGGTCAGTACGTGCGTCATTTTGGCTCCAGCTAGTTGGTTGAGTATTTGTTTTCTATCAGGATATGATGTGGCTTGCGGTACTTGTTCCCACTTTTGTAGTATTGCTCGTATCTTGATTTCAAGTTGAGTCCAATTTTGTTGCTGCCAATCGTCTGTGTTGCCTAGGTAGATTCCCAGGTACTTTCCGCCCCCTTCACTCCATTGGAAGCCCAACGGGCGGTCTGTTCTGTTTCTCCACCGGCCTACAAACAGTCCTTTTGATTTTTGTATGTTTAAGGTAGCTCCTGATATGGCACCATAAACCATGAAGTTTTGCAGCAGGCGTGGAAACCCTTCATCGTTTGTAATGAATACCGTGATGTCGTCTGCATATGCGCTGGTGACCAGTGACGGCAGCTGCCTTTTTGAGTCCGTAATCTCGTAGCTTTTGGTTGCATAATAGAAGGAAAGGCTCAATTGTTAACGTGAAAAGTGGCCCGGAGAGGGGGTCGCCTTGTCGCACTCCTCTTCCATATTTGAAGGGCGCCGTGAGCGTGCCGTTAGTCTTCACCAGTCCTTTCGCATTGCGGTACACAGTTCGTATGTTCTGAATAAAGTTATTTCCAAAGCCGAACTTTTCCAGTACGTAGAAGATGTAAGGGTGTTCCACGCAGTCATATGCTGAGGTTTGGTCAAGCGATATGACTGCAAGCGGCAGATCGTGCGTGTTTCCATGGTCTATGGCGTCTCGGATGAGGTGCAAGTTGGTATGAATGGTTTTGTTTGGTATACAGTAACTTTGGTCTGTGGTGATGAGGTCTGGGAGCACTGATATTATCCTTCCAGGTAGACATCTTGTTATTAATTTGTAGTCGGTATTTAGTAGCGTTATGGGTCTCCAGTTTGATAATACTGTGAGGTCTCCTGTTTTGGGGATAAGGGTTATTATTCCATTAAACATGGAAGTTGGCAGTTTTCCCTCTTGCATACTGATGTTTGCCACTCGTACGAGCAGAGGGCCAAGTTCATTCCAGAACTTCCTGTACAGTTCATATGTGAGCCCATCCAGTCCGGGTGATTTTCCTGGATTTGAATTTTGGAGCGCTGTAGTCAGCTCCTTTATGGTGAAGGGTGCGTCGCATTTTTCACGTCTTTCTTGATCAAGCGATGGTAAGTTGGAGAAGATGTCATCCCTTATGTCTGGTTTGTGTCCTTTCGTACTGTAGAATTCTTGGAAGTGTTTCCGTAGTTCTGTTCGAATTTTATTAGGTTCGCTTAGAAGGGTACCATGTAATTTTATGGCTTGCAGCTGCGGCTGTTGGGTGTGAAAACTTTTGTGGGGGTAAATGGGTAGGAGTGTGTTTTTGGGTGTGTGTTTAGGTTGAAAATTTTAATATTTGTCGTCGGGCATCTTGCTGAAATTTGTTTTGTAGTGTGGTGCCTACTGAATTAAGGACTCTTTCTTCTGCTTCTGTGAGTTCTTCTTTCCCAGTTAGATAGCTGAGTTGTTCTAGATCTGTATATTGTCTCTTCTTCTGTTGTCTTTTGTTGTCGTCATATCTGCGTGCCTGTAACCGTATTTCCTGCTTCATTTCATCCCATACTTCGTGTATATTCTTTCCTTCATTGGATAATATGGTGTAATATTGTATAATATTTGTGATGCAGTCAACGAAGTATTTGTCGTTGAGAAGCGTGTTTCTGAATCTCTAGAAAGCTGGACGCTGTTCTTTTTGGGGTGGCAGTATATCGAGGGATAGTCCTGCGTGGTCTGCAAACCAGGGGCATATATGGGCGGAGTGTATTTGGTGAAGCCAATTGTCTGAAATGTATTTCTATCTAGTCTGGATTTGGGCTTAGTTGTCTGGTTCCCGCGGTATGTGAATTGCTTGCTGTCAGGGTGAAAACTTCTCCATACATCTACTATCTTGTGTGTACGCGTTAAGTTTGCCAGTTGATGTGCAAGTGATGTGCGCTTTTCCAAATGGTGCTCTCTGTCACGTGCTTCTAGGGTGACGTTCCAGTCTCCCCCGATGACTACTGTCCTGTCTAGCGGAGTATTCTTCATATGTTCCTCCAAGGTGTTCACTACTGTCATTGCTCGGGTTGTACTTAGTGGCATGCAGATATTTATTAGCTGGAGTTCTGTGTGATACAGCGTAATGTGGCATGTCTGTAGGTAGCCTGTTACGAGGGTGTGGTGCGAATGAATTACTATATGGGGTGTTAGTTCTGTGAGTATGGCTATTGCTGTGCCTGATCCTGATTGTATTGCTGGGTTCTGTATCACCGTGTACAAGGTGAGTCCCGGTAGTACTGTTATGTCAGAGAGGTTCGTTTCTTGTAGTAGGAGGATATCTGCTTTTTGTCTTTTGGCATAAAAAGCACGTTAAATTTGTTTCGTTTCTCATTTGATGCTTCTTGTGTTCAGTGTTAGGACCTTGACCATGATGAACTCTGAGTCCATCAATGATACGTTTCATTCTTCTTCTTAGGTTGTAGTCTTTCGTGTGGAATAGATTTTCTTCCAGCATGTTGGTAAGTCCTGTGATATTGGACGTATATTCTTTGGCTATTGTTTTGGGGTCCTTCTGTCTCCTGCAGGCTTTGAGAAATTTTGAGAAAGTTGTAATCGCTATGGGTTGATTCCCTTTTTCTCTTAAGTTGTCACACAAGATGTCTATGGCTCCATGATATGCTATTATTGTTCTGTCCCTTGGGGTTGCCGTCATAGTACTGGGTATGTCTTCAAGATCACTACAGTTGTTGGAAGAGAGCGACTCCACATCACTGAGTTCTTTGTCTTCTGCATTATCTCGTATTCCATGTTTGTTTTTGGGTGGCTGCCTTTGTTTGTGTGTTTTGTTTTGTTTCGTTTCTTCTATTCAGAGACATGGGGTGTGATGGGCTCTGCACGGTCTCCTACTGTTGCCGTGTCCATGCTCTCTGCTGCTTGACAGCGTTCTCTTTGCTGTTCAACTTCGTCTGTATGCGTCTGTGATTGTTGGATGTTCGGTGTAGCATTGTCGGTGACATGGATTTTTGGCTGCTTTTGTGTCGTTACGCTTACGCTGTCTGCTGAGCTTAGTCTCTGCCGTGGCTGAGTTAGAACTGGGAAGGTCGATATGTTGACGTTTCTGGTTGTCTTTTTCCTTGTATTTGTGTCTGGCAGTGTAGGTACGGTGGTTTGTGGAGGTGGGGTGGTAACTCGTCGCCCTGCGGCGAGATCTGCATAGGTGATCGGTCCTAGTCTCGCTTGGGCAGTTGTGTGCCAATTTTGTGTGGCATGGCCGGGCTTATGACATTTCGCGCACATGCTGTCGTAGTAGTAGCACTGTATGAGTTATGCCTTTCACTATATTCACGCGGTTCACGGAGCGCTGTGCAAACACGTCCGCACTGCTCGGCGTCTGTAGCAGTCTGTAGATAGGTAGGTATGTAGGTGGGTGGATGGATGGATGGATGGATTTTTTTCTCTAATAATAATTTTATTAGCAATAACAATAATAACAATAACAAATAACAATTAACAATAGCTTATCTTAAATATAATATGACATATATATGTATATATATATATATATCGAGGCTTATGTTTTCTTTTTACATGTTGATGTTTAAAGGTTCTTGTTGAGTATGATACGTCCGTTTGGGATTTTGCCGAGGATGTTGTTGTGTAGCCAGTAGTACTTGAAGGTTTTCGATTCGTTTCTCCGAATGCTGTGGTGCATTTCTAGTGGCAGAGGAAAATGCAGTCTCAGTTGGAACCTGCGGTGGTAGTTGGCTGTTTGGTGATTTGTGCTGTTTGCTGATGCTGCTAAGAATGTCTTGTAGATTGTGGATTTGGCTAGGACTATCAGGAAGTTTGCAAGTTAGTGTGGGGTGGTATGTGAAAGGTAGCCATAAAGGATGTGTTTCTTCTGTAGTGTGTGTGGTCCTAGTAGTTTATGTAGTGTTTTTGTTGAGTTTGTTCCATGAGTCTACAGCAAGGGGGCAGTCAAGAAACATATGTTCAGTTGTCCCTGAGGTGCCAGGGCACCAAGGACAGTTCGGTGTATCTTTTTTCCTCCAGCGGTGGACTTGCTGAGGCGTGGTGATTCAGTTATGCAGGATTTTCCAGGCTATATCGCCGTCTTTGCTGAGTATGGGGGGGGTGATATACTGCTTTCCATTTGGGTTTCCCTAAATTCCAGCAGCATTCGCCGTTTACCAAAATGTGTCGGTTTAGGTTCAGCTTGAGGAGGTGTTTGTAAACTATGAGTTTGGGTATGGGGAGCGGCATTATTTTTTGCTGGATTGCCGGACGACGAAGGTATGGTGGGGTTGGTGGAGCGTGGCTTTGGCCGGTAGGTTGTGATAATTGTGTCGGAAAAATGTTTCTGCTGTTTTCAGATTGGCTTTCAGTCTGCGGATGGTTTGTTGGGTGCATTGTTCCGTGTTGATATCCTCTATTTTTATCCATTCACCGTTGTCCTTTAGTAGCTCACCTACGTAGTTGATGCTTAGTCGATTCCAGATCTTTTCAAAATTCAAGGTGTGGCCGGAGATGTGTGGGGTTAGGGGTGTGGAATCTTGTATGGGGGTGCTCCTTAGGTTGTCATGGGATTGTAGGTTGGGGTTTTGGATGGGGTTCATGGTGTGCCAGGCCTTCAAGGCGCTGGCGTAGAATGATGGCATTGCTGAATATTTGGCTGGTTTTAGCCTTAGCTTGAGGATATCCTCTGCTTCTATTGCTGGGGCATATGCTCGGATGTTATGAGCCTGAAAGTGCAATGCGTTCCCTCTGTTATTGTTGGTAATGAATTTGGTTAGGAATGTGATTCTTAGGTTTTGGGTGCGGCTGGGGCGGTAATGGACTCCTATTCCGCCGTCTTCTAGTTTTCCATAAATGAAGTTGGGATGCTTCAGGTGCTGTCCTTGCCATATGAACTGTACTATTTGTTTGTCTATTGTTTTGAGGAATTCGCTGGTGGGTTGTAGTATTGTGAGTACATGAGTGAGTTTGGCGCTGACTATTTGGTTGAGTGTGCGTTTCCGTTCTTGGAGAGACGTAGTATAGGAGATTTTCGTCCATTGATGACGTACCGTTCTGGTTTTGGTTTCAAGTTCGTCCCAGTTTTGCTGTAGCCAGGCTGTTGTATTGCCAAAGTAGATTCCAAGGAACTTCCCTCCCTGTGTACTCCATTGGAATCCCAAGGGGTTGTCGCCGCTCGTTCCCCAGTTCCCTGCGAATAATCCTGTTGACTTCTGTACATTGAGTGTGGCACCTGATAGGGCTCCATAGGTCATGAATGTGTGTAGGAGTTGTGGGAAACCCTCATTTTGGGTAATGAACACGGTAACGTCATCCGCATATGCAGTGGTGACGAGTGTTCTGTTGCCGGAGGAGGGTATTGTAAGTCCATGATTCTGAAGGTTGTTGTTACACATTAGTAGGAAGGGTTCAATGGTTAGGGTGAAAAGAGGTCCCGAGAGGGGGTCTCCTTGTCGCATTCCTCTGGCATATGGGAAGGGGGCTGTGAGCACACCGCTGATCTTCACTAGCCCTTGGGCATTGCGGTATATTTTGCGTATGTTTTTAATGAAGGTTTTGCCGAAGCCGAATTTTTCCAGTACGTGGAATATGTATGGGTGTTCGACGCACTCATACGCGGAGGCTTGATCTAGCGATATGACTGCGAGTGGGAGATCGTGTTGGTTGACGTAGTCTATGGAGTCCCGGATAAGGTGTAGGTTGGTGTGAATGCTTCTGTTGGGTATACAGTAGCTCTGATCAGAGGTGATGAATTTGGGGAGCACTGCTGTCAGTCGTTTGGCGAGGGCCGTGTTATTAGCTTGTAGTCAGTGTTCAGTAGGGTGATGGGTCTCCAATTGTCCAGTTGTGCGAGGTTTCTTTCTTGGGAATGAGGGTGATGATTCCGTTAAGCATGGATGCGGGCAGTTGTTCCTTTTAAAAGCTTGTGTTGGCCACTTGTAGGAGGATGGGTCTTAGCTCTTTCCAGAATTGCTTATAAAATTCATAGGTGAGTCCATCTAGCCATGGTGATTTCCCTGGTTTGGAGTTTTGGAGAGCACTTAGGAGTTTATTCATGGTTAATGGGGCGTCGCATTTGTGTCGTTCATCTTCGTCTAGGTTTGATATTTCGGAGAATAAGTCTTCTCTTATGTTGGGGTTGTTTGCTTTTGTGTTCTAGAATTCTCGGTAGTAATTTCGCACTTCTTGCCGGATTTGGTTAGGTTCCGTGATAGGGATGTCTTGTATTTTAAGGGTTTTGAGTTGGGGTGATGTGTGGGGGGAGGTTTGGTTGGGAAAAATGGGTCGTTGTGTTTTTTGGGGATGTTGGTTTAGGTTGTAGGTCTGTAGTATTCGGCGTTTGGCGTCTCGTTGAAATTTTTATTGCAGTGTCGTTCCTGTTGTATTGAGAACTCGTTCTTCGGTTTCGGTTAGAGTCTGTTTCTTTGTCAGATATTGTATTTGTTGTTCTAGTTCTTCGTATTGCTGATTCATTTGTCTTCTTTGATGCTCTTCGTATCTTTGTGTTTGTAGTTTGAGCTCTTGTTTCATGTCATCCCATAACTGTTGTATGTCTCCTTTTTCCGTGGCTGCAGCTGCATAATATTTTATGATGGTAGTTATGATGTCAGTGAGGGTGTTGTCGTTGAGTTGATTTTGAAATATCCAGAGAGCTGAACGTTGTTTTCTTTTCGGTGTGGTTAAATTAAATGAGAGTCCTGCGTGGTCTGCGAAAGGGGGCATATTTGAGGGGAGTGTGTTTTGTGGATCCATTGTTTAGAAATATATATACTGTCTAGTCTGGATTTTGGGTGCGTTGTTTGATTCCCGCGGTATGTGTATTGATTGCTTCCTGGATGGAATCTTCTCCATACGTCGATTAAGTTGTGCATTTGGATCATTCTGCTTATTAGTTTGGCTAGTGCCGTTCGTCTCTCCGTGTGTTTTTCTCTGTCTTGGGGCATTAAGGTGACGTTCCAGTCTCCTCCAATGAGGATCTGTCTGTCTGTTGGTATATGGTCTAAATGTGTTTTTAGGATGTTGGTGACTTCTGTGGCTTGAATCGTGTTTATCGGCATGTATATGTTTAGGATCTGGAATTCGGTATTATACAGGGTGATGTGGCAGTTCTGTAGATAACCTGGTATAAGGTTGTGCTGTGAATGTATCGTTAAATGAGATTGGAGTGGGGTGGATATAGCAATGGCTGTTCCGGAACTTGTATATGTTGCTGGGTTTTGTATTATGTTATACTGGTGTAGTGCTGGGAGGTTTGTTATATCTAGGAGGTTTGTTTCCTGTAATAGGAGGATATCTTCACGTTGTCGCTTGGCATATAAGGCTGAGTGGTTCTGCTTTTCTAGTCCTTTTATGCCTCGTACGTTGAGGGTGAGTATCTTGATCATAATGATGAGTCGTAGAAAGTACATATGTTCTTTTTTTTAATTTAGGCCATGCAAGGGTCGCTTCTTGTGTTCTGTTTTCTTTCTTTTATTTGAGACTCTCAATTGTGCGTTTCATCCTTCTACGTAGATTGTAGTCTTTCGTTTGAAACAGATTCTCCTCCAGCATGCTGACAAGTCCTGCAGTGTTGCTGGTGTGTTCTTTGGCTATCACTTTGGGGTCTTTCTGTCTTCTGCAAGCTTTGAGGGCGTAAAGGTGTTAATTGATATGGGATGCTTGCCTTGTTCTTTTAAGTTGTCGCATAGTGTGTCGATGGCTTTGTTATCAGCTATCATTGTTCCGTCTCTTGGCGTTTTTGGCGTCGTATTTCTGGGTGGCTCTTGTAGGCCTTCAGATTCGTCAGAGAATAACGATTACAAATCAGTGAAATCTTTCCCTTCTAGTGTTTCCATTGATTCCTGTGTATTTTGTGGATGCTGTTGCTGTTGTTTGTGTCCTCGGTTGGTTTTCTTCGTGTCGAAGGTTTGGGGTGTGGGGCGGGGGGTGCAGGGCTCTGGTGTTGTATCGTCCATTCTCTCCGACGCTTGGTGGTGTTCTGTATGCTGTTGCCGTTCGTCAGTCTGCTTGGGAGTTTGATGAGCTTGAGGCTTCGAAGTGAGGTGAACGTGATATTTATGCTGCATTTATGTTATGTTTGTGTTTTCCGTTGGTTGGAGTCTCTGTCGTGGCGGAGTAAGTACAGGGAAAATCGTTGTGTTGTCCATGGTGTTTGCTTACTGCTTCGCGTTGGCGTCCATCGGTGTTGTGCTGGCGGATTGTGGATTGGGGGGTTGAGGGTGTGTTGTTCTTCTTCCTGCTGCCAGGTCCGCAAAGGTGATGGGGCCTAACCTTGACTGTGCTTTTGTGTGGCAATTTTTTTCGACGTGGCCTGGTTTATGACAGTTGCTGCATGTGATGTCATCACACGAGACGTAAATTACATAATTTACCCCCTCGTGATCTACGTTTATTGTAGATGGAATTTTTTTCATGTCAGGTATTATCATGTATACCATTCTTCTGAAGGATTTTATATGTTTTCGGTCTGGATGGGCTGTGGAGATGGAGAGTTGTGAGAGACGGGGCGTAGGTTTCCCAAAGTTATGCAGTAACGGGATCAATGAATCGTCAGGTACGTCGGGGAGGACATTACTGAGTATGACTCTTTTTGATGCCATAATGTACGGCCTGCACTGGATGTAGGTGTCGTTAATGTTTATTCCGCCATGGCCACATATTTCCTGTACGTAAGACTCTGATGCAAGATACACACAGATTCTTCCGCCACTCAGCCTTGAGGCGTATTTTATGTTACTGCCTCCAATACTGCCCGCTATCGTTCTAAGGTACTGTTCAATTGTGAAGCCATCTACGGCTTCAAAAATTACTCCGAATTTTCTGTGTGGGGTATAATTAGATTGATTAGCGTATACTGTGGATTTGGTGGGGGTTTCACTGTGTTTGGGTGTTGTGTTGATGAGAGTAGGTGGGGAGGGTGTCTGTTGTGGTGTATTACAGGTTATCTGCTGTATGTCCTTGGTTGTAGTGGTTCCGTTATTTGCACCGTTGCTGGTACTCATGTTTTCAGTGATCACATCAGCCGACATGTTCCTTACCGTGGTTGTAGCACAGGTACTGTTGTTGTTATTGTTTTTGTGGTTGCCATTGGGGCGTATATCTTCCATTTCGTCCTCCCTGTCGCTCATTGCGATGGTTGGATCGTTGTTCTGTAAGCCTTGCTGCTTCACAGTATTACACTTATTGTATGTTAGCACACGGTTATTTTAATTTTATTATTTTATTTGTAATATATATAGTAGTAAGATTTACAGAACGTTCACAACTATGGAAAAGTAGTTAAGTCGTAGCACACTGTGACTTAATACTTTCACTATTTACAGGCGGTTCACGGAGCGCTGGGCAGACACATCCGCACTGCTCGGCGTCTGTAGATAGATAGATAGATAGATTTTTTTTTTCCTAATAGTAATTTATTTGGCTGTAAAAATATTAACAGTATCAAATAACAATCAATAATTAACAATTAACAATGGTTCATATTATCTATAATATGACATATAGATGGAGGTTTATGTTTGTTTTTGCAAGTTGATATTTAGAGGTTGTTCACTATGATCTCTCCGTTTGTGATTCTGCCAAGGATGTCGTTGTGTAACCAGTAGTTCTTGAAGGTTTTCACGTCGCTTTTCCAGATGCTGTGGTGCATTTCCAGTTGCAGACGGAAATGCAGTCTCATTAGGAACATGCGGTGGTAGTTTGCTTCTTGGTGTTTGGTGCTGTTTGCTATCGCTGCTATGAATGTCTTGTAGATCGTGGATTTGGCCAGGACTATGAGGTAGTTTGCAAGTTGATGTGGGGTGGTATGGAGTGAGGGGTAGCCATAGAGGATGTGTTTCTTCTGTATTGTGTGGGGTCCTAGCAGTTTATGAAGTGTGTTTACGAGTTTGTTATAGAAGTCTACAGCATGGGGGCAGTCTAGAAACATGTGTTCAGTTGTCCCTGAGGTGCCAGGGCACCAGGGACAGTTCGGAGTATCCTTTTTCTTCCAGCGGTGTAGTTGCTGGGGCGTGGTGATTCGGTTATGTAGTATTCTCCATGCTATATCGCCGTCTTTGCTGATTATGGGGGGGTGATATAATGCTTCCCATTTGGGTTTCCCCAAATTCCAGCTGCATTCGCCGTTTACCAAAATGTGTCTATTTAGGTTCAGCTTGAGGAGGTGTGAGTAAACTATGCGTTTGGGTATGGGGAGTGGAATTAGTTTGTTGCTGGCTTGTCGGATGACGAAAGAGTGGAGGGGTTGGTGGGGCGTGTCTTTGGCAGGTAGGTTGGGATAGTGATGTCGGAAAAATATTTCTGCTTTCTTCAGATTGGCTTTCAGTCTGCGGATGGTTGGTTGGGTGCAGCCTTCCGTATTTATGTCCTCTATTTGTATCCATTCACCATTGTCCTTGATTAGTTCACCTACGTAGT
>NW_019721758.1:1113286-1132497 GCF_002891405.2 Cryptotermes secundus
GCATTGTCTCTATTACTGCTTGTGATAAATTTCTGCAGAAAATTGAAACTTAGTGTTTTGCTTCGGGTAGGGAGGTGATGTACTCCTATGCCTCCATCTTGTACCTTTGCATATACATAGCTTTGGTGTTTCCAATATTTTCCTTGCCATATAAATTTAACCATTAGTTTCTGCATCTTATCCAGAAAGGCAGGGGGAGGGGGAAGGATTGTGAGTGTATGGATCAACTTGGCGCCAATAAGTTGGTTCAGTATCTGTTTCCTGTCTGGATAGGATGTAGCATGTGGGACCTTTTCCCACTGAGTTAATATTGCCTGGGTTTTTGTTTCAAGTTGCGTCCAGTTCTGGTTGTGCCAGTCTGCAGTGTTCCCTAGATAGATGCCTAGATACTTCGTTCCTTGGGTACTCCATTGGAGTCCCAGCGGACTATCTGTTCTGGTTCTCCAACGGCCGACAAATAGACCAGTGGATTTATGTATATTGAGCATTGCTCCTGAAAGTGCGCCATATATCATGAAGTTTTTAACCAGTTGTTGGAAGCCTTCTTCTTTGGTGATGAATACGGTTACGTCATCTGCGTATGCACTGGTTACGAGTGAGTTGCTGTCTTCTGATGGCAGTGGAAGTCCATATTCCTTGAGGTTCTTATTGCACATTAGTAGAAAAGGTTCTATTGTGAGTGTGAATAGGGGCCCGGAGAGTGGATCTCCTTGCCTTACTCCTCTTTGATATTGGAATGGCCTTATAANCAGACACAAATAATAAAGCTTCACAAACAGATTACGTCTGCTTTCCCTGCTTTCTGTTCTATCAAACAGTGTACCGTTTATAAAAATCGGGTACAGAACAGAACCATGTATATTCCATACTCGTATAGCAAAATGGCGGCGACCGGATGAGGAAGTTGTCCGTTCGCATGTTTTATCCTTAGAGCCAGTTACTGCGGACTGCAGACACATGTTCACGCTGGTTCCTCACTCTCGGATTTTTCTACCCTGAAGTTGGAGGCGATACGTTCCTCCGAAACGTCGGTTCACACAAGATATACACGGCCTCACATCCCAGAAGATGACATTTTTCATAGTCACCGCCGTGAAAACTTCAAATCTTACACAATTTATTTTATATTCCTCTTTTTCTCAAATTTAATATTGCTTTTCGAAATCCGATAAAATTTCAGTTTGGGTATACTTATAGGACGTTTCTGAAGGTGATAAAGACGGATCTTTCTGCTCTTAACACAACAAGTATCGGTTTATAATGTTCTATTTTACTACGGCGTGTCAAATAGTTGAAGTTAGTGCAATTTCAAATTAAACAGCATTTTAAACTGTCACAGCGTCTTTAAATAACCTACCAGCTGAACGGAATGGACGAAATTGCTAATGGAACGTGTACACAGAATGTCACGTGACATTCATTTAAAGCCAAACTATGGCTCTATATCTGCAATTTTACATGAAAATACCGGATATGTTACTTCTCTTCAGACAGGCGTAGCGCACTGCAGAGACTTCCTTCGGCTGATCAATTAAGTTTCTGTTACGGAACCAGAAAATTCATAATCAGCTCGTCAATTTATTCGGTTCTAAGCCGGTTAAAACAAATTTACATTTTCAGAGCCTGTTTCTCGGGGGTTATTTCACATACGGGTTTAGTTGCAGGCAATGTGTAAGTAAGTAAAGCTGTCCCTGTACCAGGTCGTGAAGGCCCATAGGGTTGTGTGACATTAGGTATTCTACACAGTTCCTAGATACTGCATAGAGTCTCCCCCAAACCTAAGGCAAAGTGTGATACAATTTCTGTTCCTTACACTGCCTGGGTATTTCATACATTGTCAGACTTTTATAACAATGTTTTGAGTGTCAGGTGTGAAGATGGTCCATCGTTCTTGATCTCTGCAATAGATGGAAATGAATAGTAGGCTTCAAGCCCCGGCCGCTTTCCCCCCGGTGAAATCGCTCAGGTACTTTTTGGATAGGAGGTTGTGTGGGGCGCAGAGCCGGTATGGATGCTGCGAAGAGTAGGAAGTGTTGCCTCTGCCAGGAATCAAACTCCGGGCTTCCAACCCGTAGCCTATCGCTACGACTTAGATATCTTGGCTCCTTGTAACTAGTACTGGTAAGTCTGTGGATCTTGTAACAAAACGATTTGCCTCCTGCTTTGCCAGTTCCACAGAAATTGAATTAATACCCGGGCGGTTTGAACCGTTTCAACTTTTCGGTGGCAGTCTCAATGTGGTGAGAACTAGGCTCAGTCTGCCTTATATTGGTTACTGCATATAGACCCAAATTTAACAGCTGAAAGAAGTAGTTAGTTAGTTATTGGAGAGGGTGGGTTTCCCCATGCACTTAGACCTGTATTGGTCCATTGTGCTTCCCTCTATGATTTATACCAGTCTCTATATCCTACCGGTACTGGTGCTTACCATCAGTCCCGCCCAGCCAGCGAGACCGGCTCTACTAGCTGAGAGGTATCTATAGTGCTTCCCCCATCTACCAGAGGTATTAGAGACTGCTGTTGGGCGGGAAACGTCCGTAATTTGGCTCAGTGACCTCCTTAGGAGATATGAGGTTCTTTTACGTGCCGTAAAGCTACGACACGGGACTCACGGCTTAAAGTCCCTCCCAGAGGACTTGTTCCCTGAATTTTTCCGCCCTTAAAAATTCGACGACCTCCGCCGGGTATTTGAACACGCGTACTACGAGTCATGAGGTGGGAACGTTACCTCTAGACTACGGAGGCCGCTTGCTGAAAGAAGTAACACAATGTAACAACTTACGTTCTCTGATTATTAATGTAGATCCCTAAGTTATGTTGCAAGATAGAAAGGGTAATATTTTTCTTGTGGTTAATTAATTCAGCACCACGGTCTGAACACGCATGAGGGAGAGGAAGTGTAATTCCACTATTCATGCCCTCGGCACTAGACAGAGGTAAGCGGTCAGCTTCACGCCCCGGCACCTTTACCAGCAGGCACAGAGCGATTCCCTTTGTAAGGACCAGACATGTACAGTAGTTGTTACGGACGCTCCTCAAGGAGTGTGCTGCCGTACCTTGCTGCTTCTTGCGCGCCTTGTCACAGATGGCCGGTCGCAAGTGCACCTTCTCACCGTTGGGTAGGGCGCAGCGCATGGAGCACACCAGCACCCCCAGACATGACTTCTTGAGAATGTGAACGTTGTGGTTGTTTGTGTTGCGCATCGCCCAGCCAGACGCGTGGCGCTTTGCCTCCTCGCTGGAAGCCGGGTACACTAACCGGCAGTGTCCGTCCGCCCACTCCTCCCACCGGTTGTACTCGCTGACCTGCACAGCGGAAAATGAGTTTCTTACACGTTGGATTTGTGGTTAACATGGCTGTGTCTGTGAATAGTATTACTTTCCTCACAATTGCTGGGTTTGTGGACTTTGTCCATCGTCCTGTATTCTAGAAACTAGTGAACACAACGTTCCGGAAACTGTATTTATTTCCGTCCTCATGTGAGGGGAGGAAGCCACATTCTCTGCTGGGTCTCTTAGAGAGAGCCAACACCAATCGTCCAGTGACTGAGGTTAGCTCTTTCTAAGGGTACCAACAGAGTAGGTAACTTCCGCCCCTCACCTGAGGAATGGAGACATATACAGTTTCCTAAACGTTGTGTTCCTACAATACCGGGCGATGGACAAAGTCCATAAGCCCAGTAATTCCAAGTATTATATAGCATCGTCAGAACCTTTTAGAATCTAGTTAAGACGAGGTTTCGGAAACTGGATCTGTCTCCGTCAAATTTGCGAAACGTTGTGTTATCTAGTTTCTAGAGCGCCGGACGATGGACCGAGTCCAAGAACGCAGTAATTCTGAGTGTTATGCTCCATAGTGAGAGCCCTTGTCGTCTTCTGGAATGAGACGCTGTTTAGGCTGATGAAATTTCTGAGACTCCTCGGAAGAACGCGCTGTCCCCGTATTCGGGATTGAAGATTAAGTGAAGCAGAAAATTCTGTCTATTACTAGCACTTGTGTTGCTGGCTGGACTTGCTTCTCTACCCTGATGATAAAGGTAGCACTCTTTGTAGAAACAGACGGTAAACTTCTATAAGAATACAATGCCTTATCCCAGATGAGGGTACTAATCAAATTTCTTGTGCTAAGTTTAATCTCCCATTCTATATGGAAACCGAAGTTTTATTCACAAGAACTCACTATTGGCCCCAACCTGAGCATATTAACCAAGTTCACAATCCAGCATCCTGTTCATTTAAGGTCTATTTATATAGAAATTTCTCATATTTAGAAAATGGATGGTCTCTAATAGGCCGTTTCGAAGAAAGGGTGAAAATATTAATGAAAAACGAGGTTTCCTAACATGAATCCGTTATCTGCAGGCAGATAATCTGGAGTTAAGAGCTGATAAGTCAGCAAAGTATGCTCCAACAGTCGGCCTGTAGTAGATTCAGGTGAAAGGAAAGAATGCGCAGGGCTACGAGAACTTGCACTGCCGAAGCTCTAGGTTCGTGTCTATGTGGCACCTATTTATTTGCTGTTGTGAGTAGACTGCAATGTTTTGTCTATGTGAGAAAGTAAATTTCCCCGATTGTTAAAGATCCTTAGTTACTCGTATGAGGTTTCAAGTTCTCACGGTTCTGAATGTGATGATTACGTCTTCTGAGATGTGACACCGTGTAGCCTGGTACGTAAGTAAAGATACACGCCACACTACACATGCCAGAAGAACCTGATATTCGTTAAGAATCTTATTTTGGATATCATCTGAATAAAACCGCGATAAGGGTTAGCAAGCCGATTGTGGTTGGCTGGTTCTTGTGGCAACAGGAACGCCAATGCCAGAGTGAAAGAGATAAGTGACCCTCTATAGACCCCATTCTTAGAGTCTATGCACCTTCAAGCCGATCGCAGTGGCCACGCGGTTTAAGGAATGAACTGTCTTCATTAGTTCGAACTCTGAGATCATGGGTTCAAATCCCAATCAAGAAATGGATGTCTGTCTGTATCTATTCTGCATTTGTGTAGGTATCTGCCTTGCGTCGAGCTGATCCCCCGTCCAAGGAGTGATACCGACTCTCTAAGATTAAGAAACTGAAGTGAAATGAAGCTTCTCAGGGATTCCTTATGTTCCCAGTGGGAGCAACAAGAGACAGACAGATAGATAGATAAACACAGATAGATAGATAGATAGATAGATAGATAGATAGATAGATCTTCAAAGGAAAGCTGACGAGATCACATTGCTATCTGTATTCTCTCTTTCAGTTCTTGAATGAATCAACCTTCCTCATAAATCGTGGACCAGCANGTGCTACTGTTAATTACTAGAAATTTAAACTTACAGTAGCGACTTAAATATTTATTTATTTTCCTTTCCTTCTTTCGCTCTTTTCGTTTCTGTTTCTTTCTGACTGCGAGGTGCAACTTGACTCCAAGAAGTGCCGGCTTAACTATTCATACAGTATACAACGTAAATTTTGATTCTGGAACACTTCCTTCATGTTTCGATTTAATTATATTGAACTGGGTTTTGAAAGCTACAGTTGCACTTCAAGCAGCAATCGATCTGTGCTTCAAGCGGTAAACAAGTACCTCTGCTTCTCCTTATATCCAGTTTTATTGTTTTCCTCGCTTGTGACCTCCAAGAATTTCACTGTAGCCTGTTCCTACTACACATCCATCTTCTGAGTGGTCTCTCCAAGATCGATACCTTATTCCACCAGTTTGTTTACTCAGCACCAAGTCTCCGGCTTCCTAACGCGGCGGCCCAGGTTCTAAACCAGGTCAAACCATGTGGGATTTGTTCTGGACAAAGTGCCATTCTGGTATGTTCCTCCGAGTACTTCGGTTTCCCCTGCCAATTATCATTCCACCGACTGCTCCACACTCGTCATCTATTATCTGGGGCTGGTGTAATAGGCCAGTTAGTGTCCTATGTACCAAGTGGACTCAGTCTCACCCCACCCCAAGAAACTAAAATACAACTACTCAAACCAAGTCTTGCTTTATGTTACTTTCCATTTTGTTCATGTAGGTTAACTGTTCTTTCGCGGTAGCCGTCTATTGCCCCATTTACTAGGAGAATTATACTTACCTCCCATGTAACATCAATTTTAGTATTTCCTAATGTGGTACACACCTGGACACTTAATAAACAAGTGTTACTGCGTGTGAGACTAGAGGTTCTCATGACGGTGAATGTTAAGATGACAGTCTTCAAGCATGAGGCACGCTGAAGCTTGATTGACGTTTCGGAGGAATTTCCTACTTCGTTCTTCAGGAAGACGGATACAGCGGGCTCCTCCAAACGTTGGTACCTCTCACATCACATCACAGAAAGCCGTGATGTTTCTTTGCGGATGCTTGAACCTTAACAAACACGTTTATTCTTCTTGTGTAAAATTTCACTTCGATATAAAACCGTACGAAATGCAGTCACTTCAACTTTATATCTCTCCTTGCTTGTCGTGTTCTCTGTTTACGTCTCACCTGTTCCTTTATATTAATGTGTTTTACTATCTTCAGAATAATTTCTTAAGGAATGTCACATCCCAGATAGTTAGAAATATGAAACTAGTTTTATAATTGGATATAATATAATTTATAAGTTTCTGTAACAAGAAAACGTGGGCTATTAAATTGGCCTTAGCGCGAACTTGTGACGCCTGAGATCCCTAACCCTGTTTAACGCAGATCCCTGAACTTATGTATGCAAATGTGCTTGTTCTCAACTTTTAAAGAGTTTTTCACAAGAAATGGAATGTAACGTGGCGACAAAGTGAAATATTTTGTTGCGATAATATGCCACCAGTTACAATTATGTGACATGTTATGAACATATTTGCTAGTGGTGGAATTAATACGGACGTATTTTCACTTCGTCTAAACATATACCGTAGCCTACTGTAGCTTTCTGGAAGTGTTTCATATGGTATATTCCTGTCACAAGCTGGATACAATAATATACTTCTGTGGTCAGACTGTGTACAGAATACATTAACGTACTAGTAATGAAAGAAATGGAAAAGTGAATGAAGAAAGAAGTGAAAACGGGGAAAGGAAAGTACTTAAGAGTGCATTGATTCCTGACGATGCAGCGAAATACATGCATACAGCACTGACATATAACTTAATTGGATCATAAATGTGTGGATATGTAGTGTGAATTATTATAGTCAAATAGTAAAGTGCCGACCGCCTCTGTGGTCTAGTGGTCAGAGATCCTGCCTACAGATCCAGAGGTCCCGGGTTCGATTCCTGGCGCTACCAGGTTTTGTGAGAAGTAGTGGGTCTGAAACGGGGTCCACTCAGCCTCGTGAGGATAACTGAGGCGCTCTTTCAAGGATACAGCGGCTCCGGTCTAGAAAACCGAGATTAACGGCCGTGGGGATCCGTTGCGCTGATCACGCGACACCCTCTATCCGCAAAAGTTGGCACTAACTTCGCCGACAAGCGGCGGTAGCTCGGTAGGTATAATTCGCTTGCGGACTACAGACCACGGGAGTTTGTTTTATTTTTTCTTCCGAAAGACTTAGGGCCCCCATACACAGTTTTGCCTCCAGTTCGGCCTGCACAGTTGAAGACTGAAAGGCAAAACTGACGTGTGTGGTGCGGCCGGCCGGCCAATCGTTTGGACTGTTGGCCTGTGGGAAACCCGTCAGTCCGTCAGTTCTGCCTGCAGGACCGTAGCACGTGACGTGTGTGACTCAACATTATAGGCTGGAAGACCGTGATTGTGGCATGAAGCCTGCCGGTTTATCTGCTCGTGTATGGGGAGGAAAAGGAGGGGGTAAACTGTCACAGTTTTGCCTGTAAGGTCGATCGGAAGGCCAAACTGTGTGTGTATGGGGGGCCTTAGTCTTCACATGTCAGAATCTTCTTCGTAATGTTTACTCAAGTGATTTCGTTAAGCTTCCTTAGTGCCTGATTCATAATTGCGGTGTGCGGTGTGCAGTGTGTAAGAGTCTTGAAGGAACTTGCTACCGTGGAATGAGCGCAAGCCCAATACTGTAGCGAGCTGCAATATTTGCATGACTCATCGCATCTCTAAAGAAGGCGGTGCATAACTAATACTCTCTGGGGTTTTCTGAGAGATTCTTTGTTCAAACGTGGTCTGGGTTATCACTTTTCTTGACTAAGGGTTTTTGTGGTTTTACTCTGTATCTTCAGGCAAATGGCGACTATGATTAAGCCACTAACGTTTGCTTCCAACTCTTTTCCAGTTATTCAGACTTCAGTCGTCCTGCTATCCGAAACAGTTTATCCTAGATCCTAGCGTCGTTAAATTACACAAACACACATTCCTAGCATCCGAAATCAATGCTTACGCCCCAGAATTCTAGGCTCTTTTCGGCTTCCCACTTAACGGTAGCCATTACTCAGCAGAATGCGTGCAGACGTACATACAGATTATTTTCTTTCTTTTGTTTTTCTTCTTTATTGCTGAGTCAGTTCCTTTCCTACTTTCCTTTAATTTTCACTGCTCCTTTCTTTTTAATTTTCTTCTGTTTAATTTTCCTTTCTTCCTCTTTTCCTTTTTCTTTAATTGCTTCTGTCTTTATTCTTATTTATTTATATCTCTTCCAGCTTGCTTTCATTTTCTCTCTCTTTTTAACCTTCCTTCTTTCGTACCTATTCATTTCCGATCATCCTTTCCTTCCATTTCTTATGTTTTAATTTCTTTCTCTCTGTCTCCTTCTTTATTAAGATCATATTTATTATTTATCATTTACGCATTTATTTCCTTATTTTGTCTTATCGTGCCTATGAATTACTCTATTTTTTCCTTGTTTAGCGTCTTTATTCAATCTCATCCTCCTAAGAAGATTACAGTAATATATGAATAATGATTGAAATAAAAAACTAATAATATGCAACATTTAATTAGGTCTACATTTTATTATTGTTTTGATCTCGACCTTGCCTACTTCGTAGATTTAATAAACTAAATTCTGAATCACAGAAGATAAATGCATTGCCAAAGAATAAGAACAATCTAGTAACGCTTGCGACTACAGACTGAATGTGAACTCCCTATTCCATGTGCTTTTTCGCTTCAAACTTAAAATTCATGCAACTGTACGCATACTTGCACGGATCTCGGAGTTGAAGGCATTTCGGCTTCAGGTACATCATTTTTCTTTAGTACAGGTGAGCAGTTGTATGACCAGACTTTCGATTACGAATAGTCATCTAAACGGTTAACTTAAGTGGCATTCTGCATATCTTTTTTCACCAATATGGGTGCGTCATACCTCATTTATTATTGTTATTATTATTATTATTATTGGAGGGGTGGGTTTCCCCATGCACCGCGACCAGTGGTCTATTGTACGTCCCCTCTGTGATATTCTACCAGTCTCTATACACTACCGATACTGGTGCGTGCCATCAGTCCCGACTCAGCCAGCGAGTTTGGCCTCTACTGGCTCAGCGGTATCTCTCGATGCTTCCCCCATCTATCAGAGGCGTTAGAGACTACTGTTGGACGGGAAATGTCCGATCAATTCGGCTCAGTGGTCTCCTTGGGACATGAGATTCTTTTACGTGCCGTAAAGCTACGACACGGGACCCATGGCTTAAAGTCCCTCCCGGAGGACTTGTTCCCTGAATTTTTCCGCCCTTAAAAATTCCACGACCTCCGCCGGGTTTGAACCCTCATACCTTGAGTCATGAGGTGGGAACGTTACTCCTAGACTACGGAGGCCGCTATACCTAATGTACGTAAACGTACAGAAGAAACTTCCTGTACGTTTACTGAGATTTTCTTTTATGGCACTTCTGACTTGAAGTCTGGAGGTATCCGATTCGAGTCCCACGAAGGGACAAAATATTCCTGCTAGATTTTTACACAGACTTTATCGGCCCTTATCGCAGGTGGGGAAGCATCGTGAAATACGTCACAACGATAAATAAACTGAGCAGTTAATACAGCTTTGTGCCTGACAGGTTACGTCTATCAAGACATATTGTGAGCGCCGAGATTTCCAGTAATGGCGATATAAACAAGGAATGAACAGTGAGTAGGTCCTGAGTCCAGGAGGCCAAATTGACGAGTTTTCTCGTGATCGTCAAGCGAATGTTAAAAATATTTATAACACCTAGAACAGACTGCGAGAGGTTTCTGCCACGTCCACTCATGTTTCCGGTCAGCTCCACGTAAGGCACACTGGACCACTGCAGGTCGCGGTGCAAGGGCCGAGAAGGCCCACCCCTAATACATTCAGCTCTGCGTAATATGCAGAATGCCGGTGAGAACGCTTTGTTAAATAAACTGCGAAAGACGCAATAATGGTTAAAAGTGATCATGAAGTAGCAAGAGGCTTGAGCCGTATAATCTATTGGAGGACAGAAGAATAAAAAAAAAAGTAACTTTTCATGGAAAATCAATTTTTAAAGGAAGAAAATGCAAGGTAATTATTGGGCCGCGTCATAGCTCAAGCGGTTAGTCGGTGGCTTCCCACCGCGGCGGCCCGGGTTTCGACCCCGGGTCTGGTCAAGTGGGATTTGTGGTGGACAAAGTGGCGCTGGGGCGGGTTTTCTTCGAGTACTTCGGTTTCCCCTGCCAATCTTTATTCCACCAAATTCTCCATCGTCATAATCACCCGGGGCAGGTACAATAGGCCAATCAGTGGCCGCCGTGCCGAGTGGACCCAGTTGGACTCCACCCCACCCCCTCCGCCTCACTAAGCGAAAAGGTAATTACTGGGTAGAGCTGGTCGACTTGACTGTTTATCTTGGAACGCAGTGTACATAAAGCAGCGGTTGTACTATGAAAACTATGTCGATGTTTTCAGCTTGCACGGTGCATTCAGGAGACCATACCTGTAACAGAGATACTATTCTTGCAGCCTATTAGTCTCAGACTGCTGAGGCAAGAGAAATATGGATGCAGAATGCTTCTACTGTGTTCCATAAATGGTTCGAGTGCGCCCCTGCTTCATAACCATCTTTCGACTCATCATCCTATGCATCTCTGTCCTTTTGGTTCGTGCTGAAGAGTAAATTCCTTCCATTTAACAAATAGATACTTGATTTGTTTCTTATATCGTAACTTTTTATTTTCGCAGTTTAGCACATCCCTCGACGCTTATATTTTACTAACGTTTTTCTTCTTAACATAAATTTCACTATTACATATAAGCTCTGCAAACTCGTGTTACGTCACAATATTTAAGTCCGCCTCGTTACTTATTTGTGGCGTTATCTACCCACATGATGCTTGACATTGACGTACTTTATTACTTGAGCCATTTGGTTCAAGCGATGTTTCTGATTTGTTTTCAGAGGTTCCTTGTTCAAATCTCGACAGGGACACGAACTATCCTAACTGTGGCTTCCGTCATTTTTCCTCTGTGTTTCAGCATGGTTTCTTTCTTGGCTTATTCTTCACCCTGAAGATGAAGGCTACATATTCCTCCGAAATATGGGTTGACTTTCAGCAGATTATACGGCGTTATATCCAAAGAGATAGAAGTCTGCTTAACCACCGCTCCGAGATCCTCAAATCTCACGTGTGCATTCTTTATTCAATGCAATTCCAGAATATTTTATGAAACTCTGAACGAACTTTATCACTTTTTCTTAAAACAGATCATAAATCGAGAGATAAGTACGATTTGCTACTACGCGAATAAAATGTAGGTCTCATTAAACTCTAGAACTAAATCTTATAAGCAGATGAACTCCGTGGAACAGAATTATTCTTGAGAACCTAATAGTCTCTGCGTTGTTCAAGAATTTCGCCGCTTTTTATGGACCCTATCACTTGGTTCTTGTCTGAGTAAAATGAATGCAGTCCCCAGTCTCCAACTCTATTTCTTGAAGATCCATGTAGTCATCAATCTCCCATCTACACTTAGTTTTTCCAAGTTATATCTTCCATTCAGGATTACCTACTGTGATGCCCCAAATTTGAGATTAGAAAGAGGATGGTATTACCCAAAAAAGCTAGAGACTTGCGAAAAGAGTTTCGCAGTTATTGCCGTAAGTTGTAAACACCGGGACTGGCAATTGGGTTAAGAATGTGAAGACTCAGCAAGTCTCTGTGTACTCACAAGGCAAGACACTTGCCTCACTCAGCTCACTGGGGTAATCGAGAGAGACCGCATACACAGCAAGAAGACACAAGGGGTCCGCCCCCATCCACCCATGAGAGCCAATGAGGAGGTTATTAGGAGGATTGAGGACACTGAGGGGAAGTCACCCACCCTCTTTCGTCAAGGCTGAATCAGCGAAAGAAAACCATAAATTAGTGAATTTCGGGGGACTTGGGGTCGATCAGATAATATTCGCTTGTCAGCAGGAGGCCCTCGGCGACATGGGTCTGACGAGCGCTGGACGTCAGCCGGCATCTTGTACTACAGGTGGGTTTGTTTACGCATATTAGCCATGCCGAGTGATAATAACGTTGTTTCATAGTATTGGTGATAACTGTGTTGTTGAGCTATTGAATGTGCAATTTCCAGTGTACCCAGTGAGCCCGTAGGGTAGGATACCAGGAACATGTAAAAGCCTAGGATAGTAGTCAGGCAATCAGTGATTTGTAGTATATATATATATCAAGGTTAGGGTTAGGTGTTGTAGTAAAGATAGTATGCGGGATTTAATATGTATAACCAAGGATAGAGTAGGGTAAGAGGTATAGGTAAGGTACATATATATATCGAGAGTGAGAAATGTACCACTNCCCCCCTGCACCACGGCATTACAGTGGCGGCAGCGGGTGGGATACCTCCATCCCCCCCTGCGCCGCTAGGACATTACACCTACATAAATTTGTACGCATATTTAATCTTTTCATGCATGTTACATACCTCCCACATCTTATTCTTGATTGTAATAATATTTGGTGAGGACTACAAATTTTCTGCAATTTGTTTTACTTAATCCCTCGGAAGTCCGAAAATTTCCCTCAAAATCTTATTCTCAGACACCCCCAGTGTGAGAGACAGAGTTTCACAGCTAGACAAAAAGGTGGAACAGTTACAGTTTTGCATATTTCAGACTTTACATTTTTAGATAGTGACGGAAAGACGAAAAGTTTTAAACTGAAATGTAGTAAAAATTCTATGAATTCTGCCTGCTCTTAATTTCTTTGTCAATGCATCTTTTATATTTGCTGCCATTTTCGAATATTTTAAAATTGTCACAATTTCAAAAGATATAAAACCTATGTAGTGTTTTTATCCCTTGTGTTCATATTGTCATATTTCAGGGGCGTGACTAAAGATGGGGTATAAATTGTTGAATGGATGTATTGACCACTTGTATACACTAATCGGACATGGATACTATCTTTGTTAATATGTTGTCACGTGTAAGGGGTTAGCGTGAATAATAATGATGGGCTCTGGACTCGATGATTGGATTTATTGACACTTCTTTACAATTAGAGTCAACTATAACAGCTCACACCCAATGATTATCTAAGCCTCGCTCCATTCCTTACTTGATCACGTGCGTCTTTTGTTCCACAGTGACGAATGACTACTCACTGCTCACAAACTGAACTCCTGAACAACGTCCGTCTGACGAATCTCTAAAACAGAAATCTGTATTAGGATTGAGAATTTAATTGTGCAATTTTAAAACCAGCAAATTCATTGCAGTAAGTCATTTCTCCTGCTACGAAGCATACACGTGTCTTTAATATTTTTTAACCTCCATTTTGTTTAAAACTCCATGAAGCTAGGCCTGAATAATGAAATTCTTGCATTTTTAAGCGTCTGTTTAGCTGCGTGGCTAAGAGCCCGCCTACCACTTCTTGGATGTCTGCTTTTGTTCCGAGAATTGCGGTGATACTATCTCAGGTTATTACACAGCCCGAGACAGGCGAGAAATGTTAGGCCAAAAGTGGCCGCAGTACAAGGGACTTAGTCCCACCCCACTAGCCGTAAAGAAAAAATAGACGAGAAATGCGTACATAAATGTAACCGGAAACCTCAAGGGAAGAGATCATCTGTGAAGCCTAGTTTTAGATGTGAGCTTAGTACCAAATGAATCTCGGAGAAATCTGGTGTGACGGAGTGGAATGAATCCATATCGCTCAGAGAGGGGCAAGTTGTGGGTTCTTATGTATAAGGTAATGAATTTTTCAGGTTCCAGGAAAGGACGAAAGGAGGAATTTCTTTCCTGTCTAGCGCTCCTGTTAGTTTTACATCATAACTCGTCACAGTGGAACTAGTTAAGATGCAGTAAATAAGAGAGAGGAAGAGGAAAGGAGGTTTATGTAAGGCCACGATATTTTTTATAATATTCCTCACTTCCCCTTCAGTGCGTCCTCCGGTTATACAGATGGGAAAATAACTATTCTCTGAGATGTAAAAGGTAAAAAAAAAAAGATGAAGTTGTTCTTGTGCTCAACGAATTAAGCACTACGGCATGAAGGCGTATGGGGGAGTAGATGTATAGAGCCATATTTTATTGACCTCCGCACTAACTGGAGAGGAGTGGTCAGATTCACTCCCCGGCCGCTTTACCCCCGGGGAAAAAAGCTCCCGGTACCCATTGTATAGGAGGTTGGGTGGACCCCAGAGCCAGTCTGGACGATTTGGAGAAGAGAAAATTTTTGACCCTACCGGGGCTCGAACTCCGACCCCTCAGTCGTCGAGCCCGTAGCCAGTCTCTATACCGACTACGCTACCCCGGTTCTCTGGAATTTAGCGTTATTTAGTCTGGTAGTTATTTACCGACGTTTCGGAGGAACAGTTTACCATCAGAATAAAAGAGTAAACTAGTAAACGGGTAACGTGGTGCAGATAAATGAGACTGTTTGCTTTGTACGTTTGCCGACTTTTCGGAGGGTCATTCTGCCTCCATTTTCAGGCAGAAAACTAAGCCGTTTGACAAAAAATTAATATAGAGCTCGGTGCTGCTTAAACGATTGCCCCGCTCCTCACAACTCTATCACTTCCTTCTTGCTCTTTTTCCCTCAAGATGAAGGCGGTATTTCCTCCGAAACGTCCTTAAACGTCTGTCAGACTACACCAATCTTCAGAACCATTGCGTGAGAATCTCCAATATCGAGTGTAATGCAAGCGGTCTGGTACTTCCATGTTTCTTGTGTGCAAGACAGAACAAGAGACACCGCGTACCACGAAAGAAACCCCACGTGAAGCACAGGTATCGGAGAAAACAGTTGCACCAGTGGACCGGACGGGGGAGGGGCTACTGAAATATGCTGCAGATTTAGTGCATGCGGATCCCGGGTCTGGTCAAGTGGGATTTGTAGTGGACAAGTGGCGCTGGGGCACGTTTTCTCCGAGTACTTCGGTTTCCCCTGCCAATATTCATTCCACCAATTGCTCCACAATCACCCTCACCTATCATCTGGGGCTGGTACAATAGGCCAGAAGTGGCCGAAGTGCAAGGGACTTAGTCCCACCCCACTAGCAATAAGAAAATAGTGTATGCGGTGCTGCATTTAACAGTCTTGACTCCTGCTCCTATGGCTTTTCACTTCAGCTGTGACAATTCCCTGCGAGTCCCTGAAGATGCACTGAGGATCCACACAGAAAACAGCCGCTTCCTTTGCGCTCATTGTTACGTTCCGTATGTGGCAGTACATTAAAATCAAATCAGTTGATATAACGTCGTTAACTAAAATGTTATGAAGAGAACTGATTGAATGTCGCAGTTTATTGGTGATAATCCGTGGTTCCTCTTCTACTCGTATATCCCTGAACTGGATTTCTGAAGCAGGCTGTCCTAAACAAGTCTTGCGTGCGTTTCCTCGTTTCTTCCTGGAAATTGGTAGAATAGTGTTTTAATTAAAGATGATAGCTTCTTCGCCTCCATTCTGAGTTCATCGCTCATTTGCATATAGTCATTTGACGATGTATGAACTCCATAGATGGCAGAGCATTGGTAATTAGGCAAGACACAAAAATCAAACAACATAGTGAAGTTAGTCTTGTTTCCATTTTATATCATCGCTCACTTACTGGTGATGCCGGTAAAGTTATATATGCCTTTATTTATCAACGGGTTTCGATTAACTTTTTTAATGCGATCTGCATTTATAGCGTTGTCGAACGAATTTTATTTTGATTAATATTCGTCCAGTTTAAGTACTACTTTATATGAGATACAAAACTGATTTAAATTTTTTTCTAAAAACTCTAGGATTTGTCTCCAACCATCAATTCGAAGAAATGCTTAAAATGAAGTCATGTTCAAAACATGCAAAATTTCTTTGGAATATTTTTGACATGGTGAACATTTCAGGATAGTCAACAAAAACAATTCATGGGTGTCCCTCAGAATCACTGAGGTTTTGGACTCTCCCCATCATCCGATATTCTAGAAACTAGAAAAAACACCGTTTCGGAAACTGGATTTGTTTCCGTCCTCAGTTGAAGAGGGACCAAGACACCTACTCGGTCGGGTCCCTAAGAAAGACCTAACCTCAGTCACTAGTCCAGTTACCTCTTTCTAAGGGACCCAACCGAGTAGGTGTCTTCCCCCTCTACACCCGAGGACGTAAACAGACCCAGTTTCCGAAACGTTGTGTTTTCTGTTTTCTAGAATACCGGACGATGTAAAAAGTAATAATAATAATAATAATAATAATAATAATAATAATAATAATAATTCTGGGTGATATACACCATCTTCAAAACCCTTTAGAACCGATTTATGAGTGTGTTTAGGTTTGACAACAGTGTAATTGTATCTGAAATAATGGCATAAAGCATAAAAAAATTGCCAAGAACGCACATAACAAAAGATGTAAATTCAAAATGAAAATATTTCCACTCTCTAATTAACTATTCAGACACTAGGTCAATAATAAACCGTACTCTACCACAAGAAAGAATTGCCTGTGGTTGTCTTTTGTAGAATACTGGTTATAGTCAAGCCTCCATAGCGCCAATTAAGATATCTTTAAGTTAAAATATTGACCTAACTATTGTACAATATACTGACCCCACCTCGGAACTGAGTAAAGAAAATGGCTGAGGTTTGAGTTGTAGACGTATAGATTTACGTTGTGGAAATCTCTGATGTTAAGAATTTAGCCAGTCGGTTGTCAAGCTCCCCTTCTATCAACTGTTTGCTCAAAGCATTAACGCGACACAAGACAACAAGACAGATCGGAAGCTTATGTTTAACACATCCTGCAGCCTGTTGTCCTCCCACATAAAGATGGATGGATATGTTTGATGAGTGCAAGAATTTCTTGCTAGGGTGGGAGAGAGAAATAAGAAGGGAAGATAACAAAATAAACATGAGAGAAGACAGAAAAGCGAAAGAATATGAAACAGAATTGAGTAACGCTCTAATTTCTCACTTCATTTTAAATTTGTATTTAGGCCTACCCATTTTATAATTTACTAATTTTTTAATTTTATGTTTGGGTCTGTTCTAAAGCATAACAATAATTGTACCGCCTTCTTGATGGTGATCTCCTGGGATTAATAATTTTCCCTCCACACCGGATGTAGAGGTCATACTTCTGTACTCGATGTTCTTGAATTATGTGTATGCTTAAAATGGTTACAGCTACACCCATATTGCTTTTGTCAGAGCCTAAATTCTGAAAATGTGACACAGCATGTAAATTTGAGATTTTCAGTCATGTAGAAGAGACTGTGACAAAAATATTTAAATCACATAATTTGTATAAAAATGAACTGAAACTGAGCAGAAGCGAATGGTGTTTTATAGAACTACATTTTCATATAAAACGGATTTCAGTTCCATTAAATCCGAGAACTGACATAGCAGGTAAAATTATCTCTGTAACAGGCCGTAGAGGCCCATACGTTTGTGAGATGTTGAGTTTCCCACATTTTCTAGACAATCGGGTCACATATGGCGGTGAGGTTATCAGCCTTACGCACCGGCCGCCCTTTACCCCTAGGAATATTCATGGTTTTTATTTCTGTTAGAAGCTGAGTCGACCCCAGAGCCATAGGTAGCTGGAAGGGTTAGGTAAATTAAAAAATTCCGTCATCTCATTGGGATTCGATCCCTCGACCTTCCTGCTTGTAGTATAGTGCCTCAACCAACTACGCTACCGCGTGCCCATATAATATACGTGATCTCTTTAAAGATGAAACGAAAACAGAAAACAAGAATTCAAGAGAAAATTTTCGGTTTGAATATTTGTTACTTTATGTTCTTATACTTTTGTTCCCTACTGTTCCTCTTCTTCTCTGATGTTAATAGATTTCTAGATCAAATACAACGTTTTATTTCCCCCTTCTATCTCTTTTTCATTTCATTGTTTTAATATTCAGAACTCCTACTTTCTCTCGGAGCCCAGATGGGGCGCAAACCATAAATATCGACGTTTAGTAATGAAATTTTAAGTTATCTTATCCTTTTTCGATACCGAGTTTCCTCTTTGCGTTTCATAACAGGGCCTAGCTCTGTAGATGTACTTTTTTATTTGTTATGGAAAATTTTAAGAGGGCAGGCTCCCCGTAGAATGGAGGAATATTAATTGTTTGTTTGAGATTGTTCTAAACACGGCAGGAACAGAGAAGCCGTTACGCTTGATAATTCTCTTCACTGAAAATCCAACCATTTATCAGGATGTAAACATAGACTTCTTTATAATCGCAGTGATAATTACAACGGATACTTCTATAATCGTTCTCCGAAACTTTACATAAATCATTAATGTTACGTTTCTTTTGATCTGGTTCATCCTGGTCCGTCACACTAGCAAGGTTATCAACACAGCGTGGCCAGAACAACAGGACGACACTAACGAGTCCTATTCATCAAACAAGGGAACCACGACGTGGTAGACACTCAACTTCCTTTATTTTTTTATTATTATTATTATTATTATTATTGGAGGGGGTGGGTTTCCCCCTGCAGCGCGACTAATAGTCTATTGTACGTACCCNTATCCCTGCTACACCTGTTTCTTCCTTAGGACAGTGTATGATGGCCACTGGAAGTTGTTCTCACAGATCAAACTAAGGAAGATCGGTATAGGTACGGGAAACTAGCTGGGTCGGTTTGCATGGGTCTCAGGGTAGCGATGCCGCAGAAAGCGTTTTTCTAAGAGTTGAGCCAATTAACGTTTATTTACCTGCTAATTCACCACCGTTAAATTAATGTATTCTTGTGCTGTATGTCACAGAGTTACTATCGGCAGGCTATGTCTCGGAGCGTGCAAGGTCGCGTCCGTTCAGTTCGGAATCTATTGTGAAAGTCCTCCTTTGTGGAATGGCTTTCACCCCCACGCCGGGAATTTGGAAGATGGTGA
>NW_019721758.1:1132523-1157585 GCF_002891405.2 Cryptotermes secundus
ATCCCATCTTCCGTGGGAAGCTTGAACGAGGCAACCCAATCATACTGGCCCTCATTCACAGGCAATTGTAATAAGCTCTGACCTGTCCTTTTAGGCGCGTCCGGTTCCCTGTACCCGAGCTAAGTTTATGACGGATCGTAAATGTTATAACTCCGGATTTCTTGTTTCTGCCAAAATCTAGGAATTGCAACATAAACACCGTATTTCAAGTCCCAGACAATGAAATACGATATTATAGATCACGATACATTTCCAGTAATATCGAAACATAAGACTTTTGAAATTTAAAATTACAGAGAATTAATTAGAAATAAATTTCAGGTTCATCAATAATCATCCAAATAAATAAGGGCTCAGAATGATCAGCGTCAGGATCCAACTTCCTTTAAGGAGAGGCAGTATAAAGAACGCGAACCAAATTGATTCTAAATTTTAACAAAGTTTTTTAAACCACACTTATAAATAAACTAATTATAAAAATTTGTAAATATTGTAATGTATTCATGGACATCTCTGTAGTTGTTAAAGGCTCACATTTTATATTCATGACATTGTAATGATACTGTATGTATGTATGTATGTATGTATGTATGTATGTATTGATATTGACCAATCGCATTGTGATAGTAGTTTCTGCCTATATTTATGTATCCTTTGAAGATGGTCTCGCAGACCGAAGCATGTAAAGAATGAAAGTTAAAAAAAAACATTTTTTAATCACGCTGGACGGAGTTGTTGAGCTTTTATAGTGTTACGTTTCTTTAGTGCAAATAAAACCTGCCGCTACGAAGTTAAGGATGTTCTAATCATTGTTCAACTGATTTATGTTATGTAACAACAACGAGAAGTTTGTCGTAAATGCAGAGTGGAGAACAATATGGAATGAAGAATCCGAGGCTTGTTTTAAATGAATGGAGGGACTGAGAAGAACTACGTAAACCGATAGTTAGGATAACGCCTAATCCGTCTGAGCGGGTTTCTCCTGAATTAATTTCTAGAGAGTTGCCACTTCAGCAGCCGGCTCGATCGCTATGTGCAAAACTCTTAGGTTTCATAAAATGTCGTCATTATAAGTTCTGAAATCTTTCCATGCTTAGTTAATTACCACACCAAGAAAACTTATGGGGAAGGAAAGGTACAGTTCCGCCAATTCATAACTTCGAAATTGGATGGAGGGGGTGGTTAGCTTCACGCCTGGGCCGTATTACCCTGGGAAATGAATCCTCGATACCCATTGGCTAGAAATTTAACTAGGGCCCAAGTACCGGTCTGGACACTGCGGACAACGGAAATTTCTTTCAACTTCTGGCAATCGAACCCCGCCTCCACTGTTACCAAGTCCTTAACCTATTGACTGAGCTATTACGGCTCATTGTACTTAACTATTTACATGCCACATCGAAAAATGATGCAAATCAATTTTGAAGAACCTCATGAAATCTAAATTTTATTTCATGTGCCATTTTTTTGTCCGATTAGCTGTTTTTAGGAAATTATAATTTGACCTTGAACTTCATAAAACCTAGGATTATATAATATTATATTAGCGTCCTATTGCATTAATATATCACTGTACACATATATTTCCGCCTTGAATACAACTCTAGTCACCCTTCTTCCTCACTACAAGTTTCGGCCCTACACGGCCATCGTCAGATGTCTTCTATCTCGCTAAAACTGTTGTACTGCATGTCATTGCGTATCGCTTATGATCGCGATATTTCCTAATTAACATAAATTAATCTTAATTAAAATTAATTAACGTCTCGGTGTTTCCCTTATGGTAGTCGTCCATTAATTTAAAAATGCAGGAAAAACATGTGAATCTCGTGAAGATTGATGAAAGTAGCCGAACTATTTCGGGTGGGAATTTAAAGCAGATTATTTGTATTTGTTAGTATTAAGACTTTAATAAGCCTACATACCTAAATATAACGAAAATGTATTGATATATAAACTAACAATTTAATTATTGGTAATTACATCTGAGCCATGTCAGGTGCAATAGTTATACTGCCACGACTCTGTCTTCTGTAATGAGATAGCAATATTTACTCTATGTACTATGCTACAAGCCGGAAGGTCGCGGGTTCGAGTCCCCATGAGGTTGATCTTTCAGTTTACCTAATCCTTCCAGCCTCACCATGGCCCTGGGCTCGTCTCAGCCTCTAACAGAAATGAGTACCAGGAATCTTTCTGGGGGCAAAGGGCGGCCGGCACATAAGGCTAACAACCTTACCGCCATCTGTGAAACGTTTGTCTAGAAGATGTGGGAGCCTCAACCTCTCACAACCCTATGGGCCTCCCCGGCCGGTTATAGGGATAAGTTAATATTTTCTCTATATCATACGTAATGATAACACCGGCATGATCCGCTTTCACGTTCCTCTTTAGTGAAAAACTATTTTATCATGTGAGGCTGTCGCCATAGCAGGAGAGTCATATTGCGTACGCTAAAACGTACATCGATATCATGACAATAAAATGTGGATCCTCATAGTACCAGTAAGGTCATCAGTGACAGGATGTGACTTAAGCAATGTTTAATTTTATGAAGAGAGAAAATGAGAACTTTACTATTTCTGAAGTGTATGTGTATTTCGCCAAATATGTTTCTGACTGTCTGTAGTGAAACCAAAAGGCCAGTAATGCTAATAAAATTGCCTGCATTGAAATAATACTGAGTCACTTTCATTTACTTCCCATCAAAATGTGTATACATTTCTCGTCTACCCTATCCGAGCATGACCGATCCATCGTAAATTACACATGATTTCACAGTCCTAAATAAAAAGTTGTCTTTATTTAAAACATGATATTCTTTGTTATATGCTGTATTATCCTATATCACCCATATAATTCCTGTTTTGTTAAAATATTTTACACAGTATCCAACTTTCAAACACTTGTGAATCTTCTCTGAAACTATGGGAAAGAACATCTCTCAGTCATAACAAAACAAAGCATCAGAACTATTGTTCTGTGCTGCAAAGTGTGACGTTCAGTGTGTTCGAAACTAGACGGAATAAGAACAGATTCGTATGAATACTAACTAGCTTGAATCTAATTTATATTTTATATTTTTGATCCCAGCTATATTCCAATTCCGAAACATTTTGAAAAATGATTTATTACCAGGGCCCAACAAACTCGCTTGTCTGCTCGTTCGTGAAGAGTGAAAAATTAAGAATAAATGGATCTTCAATTTATTAATTAATATTCCCTTCAGCTCCCCTGTTCTTGTTTCTGGACAGATGCAAAACAGTGAATTTGAATAGTAAGTGACATTCTGTATACATACTACACAATACAATGGACAGTAGTCCCGTTTTACGTCATATAAGTTGTGTGATGGCAGGTACACTGTTGAAGGGCAATTACCACACCCGTGTGGCTAGGCGCAGTTTCTTCTTGGAAAATTCGCGTTTGGAGATTATGTATTTGTCCGAAATGTAAACTGAATCAATATTTATGACCCCGGTTTTTTACACATTGGTACATTATGGGTTCCCTGTATTCATTTACTCCCATTGTCTCATTAACATGTCAACTCCTATACCCTATATCTTCCTGGGGGTTAAAGGGCAGCCTGCTCTTAAGGCTGACAACCTTATCGAAATCTTTGAGCCGATTGTCTAGATAATGTGGGACCCTCAACGTCTCACAACCCTATGGGCATCCATGGCCTGTTATAGGGACAGCTTTACCCTTTTTCCTATATACTTAACAAAGTCGAACACTTGTCCGAAGCAGATATCTAATTAATTTTTACTGACATGACAAGGTACTGACAGAGTTTTGAGCCTACCTGTGAGTTTCTGGGAAACAGTTCACGCAGCTCTCTCACTCCAGCCCTAGTTTCGTATAACTCTGCGTTCTGGGAATCACTCATTCCCTTCGACTATCGCGAATTATGCATTCCGGCTTGTTCACACTCAGAATTCATTCCGAAACAACAATTCTTAAGGTAGGTGACGGGTATCCTTGAACAAGGAATCGACCCGTAACAGAGCTTCTGCCACCACAAGACAACAGAACATAACAGTAGCAGTACTTCAACCGGAAATTCAAGGCCGTACACGCTTTACACTGAGAAGTCACAGTGACTGATTAAACAAATGGTTCTATGCTTAATCGTGTCCTTAAGAAAAGAGTATACTTCACAGGCTTCGAATGTGGTTAGGCTGATTCAAGTGCACCTTATGCCTCTCTTGTACTATATGCCTGAACGGAGCTGGAGATGATGCGTAATCTTGCCCCCACCTTCCTCGTTCACCCGGACCTGGATACCTCCTGTCTTCCCAGTTGCTAGCGTAGTAAAGCCTGTACACAATATAAATCCTCTTGCCATCAGCCATGAAATCTGTTTTTGTATACATTGGCCTATCATATGCCGAATCCTGTAACATTATTCCTCTGGTGGGTGCGTGGGTGGGGGGAGAACCATCATGCCGTCATAAGGGAGAAGTAAATGCCCATTTCTTAGCTCAGGCAAGATGATGGGCTTATGTTATCAATTCCGACCGGGCGCGCACTCCTGTGTCCATCCGCCCGTCAACTTCCCTTCCCTGTACCCACTAAAGTATTCTGAACCAACTGAGAGGCTTTTCACAAGATTTGGTATTAGCGTCATGTCTTTGGAGGCCACACAACCTGCGTAATCTTTATTATTACTTACCAGTATTACCAACATGGCAAACGTACGAATTAAAACAAAATTATTCTGAAATTCTGCATGATTATAGATCTTTGAAAGTTATGGTACGGTACAGGTAACGCGATATACGCAGAAGTGTTTGCATTTTGGTGGCGAAACTGGAGGGAAGCTACTTAACCGTAGTGGGAACACAATATTAAAATGGATCGCAAAGAAATAAGGTGCAAATTTACTCGGTTTATCTGGCTCAAGATGAGGTCCACTGGCGAGCTCATATAAGCACCGTAATGAACCATCCGATCCCATAAAAGACAAAAAAGTTCTTCAGTGCAAAAACGATTCTTCCCAACGAACTTCTCAAAAGTGACTCAGCTCCACGGAGTTAGTTAATTAGTTATTTAGTTACTTATGATGGCCGTGTGATGCCTACTTTTAGCTGATTATGAAAGCACGATGAACACGGTTCTTGCAATGAACGGTGAAATTCTTGGGTCAACTGAACAGCTGTCAGCTGCTCGAAAAGTTTCTGCACCGTGAAGTTAACAACAATAGTCAGTGAAACATTGCAGAAAGACCCGCAGGTTTTTATCTTGAGGCAGATCATGAACATAACTACAAACTTCATATGAAACACTCTTGTCCGTACAAAATTACCAATTTAGCGATGCTGCGAAAATGTATGGGAGTGCTAATGTGTTCTAGTAGAAATTATACACCCAAAGAAATTGAGAAAGAGAGGAAGGAAAGCGAAAAAGAGGCAGTTGATATATGAGGGACTATTAAAAAAGTAATAAGGTTCTGAAAGGAACCAGTTAATTTACAAACGAGAAGCTAAAGCAGGGCGGCGGCAGAACTGGAGGAACTGCGAAGGCACGCGCTGTAGCGCCAACAGCAGGACGGGTTTGTACGATCTGCTGAACACTGCTACTGAAACAGAGACATCTTTAGTCGGCTTCCACCTAGGTTGGCTTACATTTACACTTTGGGAATGGAAGCAATACGTACCTTTGAAACACTAGTATACTTCTACCAGGCTACACGTTTCTATATGCCACCTTCAGTGGTTACCACAGCTTTTATACAGGCTGTCCCAGGAAGAAAGGTCGGTATTCCGGGATGTCACAGTACTCGTATCTGCCGTTCTAAGCAAAAAATTGTATAAGTACATGTCTCCTATTCTAAACGGTTTCCGAGATAGGGCTATTTCACTGTACAGACGAGCATATGTCCTCATACGAGTTGCATAGTGCATTGATGTTGACGGTGGAATTTTCGAAAATGCGTTATAGTACATAAACTGTACCAACTTCGTCACTTGAACAATAAATACCGGTATTAGAAACAGTACGTAATATCTCTTAACAACAATTTTGGAAGTGTGCAGTGAAATAGTTCTATCTGGGAAACCGTTCGTAATAGGACACACGTACATATACGGTTTTTTTTTTTTGCTTAGAATGACTGATACTATGGCCTCCCAGAATATTAACATTTCCTCCTGGGCCATCCTGTGTATTCAGAATACACTGGGTTCGAATCTTAACCAGGAGAACGTCTAGCTCTCATGATGCTCTTCGGTACTTTTAGTTGCCCCGGTGGAAAATAGTGCCATAATATGTACGTTGCAACAAGTAACAACTGCTGCTTCTTTCAACCTTTCCAATTTATCATTCGCATTCGACCGAAACATTCGACGCTAATGTCTCACGCGCCTGGAAAATTGTCTTAACGTAAACTAATAATTAGTCACTTTGAATACGTATCCTTCCGTTGGAGTAACAGACCCCTCAATGTATAAATGAACAGTTTCGTAGAAGATGCGAGGTTCTCACAGCGGTGCTTATGAAGATTTATACTTTCTGGGACATCACGTCGTGTAGTCCAATGAAAGTCAACCAGTTTTTCATGGAAACACGTCGCCTCCATCTGCTTCAAGCCGGTTTATGATTTGGCTTGCTCTTCAACCCTCAATTCCTTTTACCGAGCCGTTGCTCAGAAACGGCCGTTTTTATCCGCCAATTACATAGCAACGGCTGTACTCATATGTTTCGAGGTTTTTGCCTAGCATAATATACACCAATATATACAGCATTTGGTCAAATACTCAAATCATTGCTAGTCAACGGCTCGGTTAACACCCTGCTACCGACATGACATGCAGACAACAAGAGAAGGACGTCCATCTCTAGGCCACGCCTGAAATATGCGCACTCAAGACTAGGGAGAGTGTTTTCTATTGCTAGGCAGCAGCCAGCGTACCAGTGAAGTGGCTAAGTAGCGATCACGTGGGAATCCCAACAGAATATCACTCAACAGTAGAGGGGATGTGTCTTCTGTACGTGGTCCGTGCCGAAGAGTTTTCTTGAAGACATTCGGTGCTACAAAACAGTATCCCGCGTGGAGGGGGGGTCGAATACCTCCAGCGTATCACCGTGAGTCGTAGGAGGCGACGAAAATGGAAGTCTCGAATCTGACTCAAGTAGAATATGGTCACGACTCCCACGGGACTCATAACCGAGAATGACTGGGATGGCGAGGACCAGCAGCAATTGTAAATGACAAATCCGTCCTGTAGTCAGAGAGAGGGCCCCATATCAACAAACCCGCAACTGTCTGTCAGTAAAAAGAAATCTGGTCTTAAACCCCATGTGTGTGTTTTATTCCGAGATAAACTGGCTGACTGAGCGTCGGTCATAACATAAGACTCAGACTACAACGCATCTGAGAATTCAGACTAGGAGATTCCAGTCTTACAGCGAATTTGAGAGAGAGAATTATCATTGGAGAATTGGGTCGAAGAAGACTTCATAGTGATTTGAAGTGATCATTCCTGTGTTAAAATCCGTCGACAGGAAACGGACAGTGAAAACATTGTAAAGGCACAGTCATTGTTGCAGTCTGTTACCAAGCAACGACTAGTTAAAGCAGATACAGAATACTTTATTTTATGTGTTATAATTACAGTAATCTTTATAGTGTTATAATTACTTGTAGTTACGTCTTGTGATTATCCAATAAATCGATTAGCCAATCCTAACCCCGTCTACGAGACACTAATACACTTGACAATATATATACTGAATTTCCTGAGTGATAAGAGTAGACTGCAAAAAAAAAAGTTACTTAACTTCATCTGTTCTACTTAAATGCAAACTGTGTGACCTAGAGATGAACTTAAAAAAAAAACTTGAATTCAGTGGCAGGCTATATACTCCACATAATTACTGTCTTTGCAAGAGAATGACCCACTTTATTAAGGGGCCAACTGGGTGGTGACTCATTTCTAAGACAAAATTCACTCGTTACGTGAAATATGTTAGATAGTACTATTGTAGGCCCTACGTACTCTGAGACACATGGCCGCGCCATAGCTCAAGCGGTTAATTGCTGGTTTCCCACCGCGGCGGCCGGGTTCGATCCCGGGTCTGGTCAAGTAGGATTTGAGATGAACAAATTGGCGCTGGGGCAGGTTTTCTCCGAGTACTTCAGTTTCCCTTGCCAACCTTCATTCCACCAATTGCTCCACAGTCACCCTCACCTATCATCTGGGGCTGGAACAATAGGACAGCAGTAGCCGCAGTACAAGGGACTTAGTTAGTTAGTTAGTTAGTTAGTTAGTTATTGGAGAGGGCGGGTTTCCCCATGCACTTAGACCAGTATTGGTTCATTGTGCTTCCCTCTATGATATTCTACCAGTCTCTATACCCTACCGATAAATGGTGCGTACGATCAGTCCCGCCGAACAAGCGAGTTCGGCCACTTGCTTAGCGGTGTCTATAATGCTTCCCCCATCTATCAGAGGCCTTAGAGACTATTGTTGGGCGGGAAACGTCCTGGAATTTGGCTCAGTGATCTCCTTAGGAGATATGAGGTTCTTTTACGTGCCGTAAAGTTACGACACGGGACACACAGCTTAAAGTCCCTTCCGGAGGACTTGTTCCCTGGATTTTTCCGCCCTTAAAAATTCGACGACCTCCGCCGGGTATTTGAACCCGCGTACCACGAGTCATGAGGTGGGAACGTTACCTCTAGACTACGGAGGCCGCTTTACAAGGGACTTAGTCCACCCCACTAGCAATAAAAAAATAATACTCTGAGACACGCAAGTAAGAGAACAGAAAAAAGAAGGAGTGTGAGAGGAAGAATGAGAACAGAAAGGGGAAAACGTATGGAGGAGGATAGAGGGAATACGTTAGTACGTTTATGAATTCTTGACAACAGAGCAGTGGAAACTACTGACAATTTTGAAACGGACTTTCAGTATCAATATGCTCCATAAGATAAACTTTTCCCAAGCTTTTCTATTTCAGCGTTTTAAAATGCGGTTCCCATTCCCTGCTATCCATACACACGTAATTATAAAATGCCTGAGTAATAACACGCTTATATTAAACGGTTCTGCGAGACTAAATACGATCCGACAATCTGAAGTTATCGTAGTATAACATTTATTTGTAGCTACGACCTCTAGGAGGTGATTAATAAATCCAATTACCAATCCGAAACCCGTCTGATTTAACGAGAACATGGTTTTGCACTACCAAGAAAATAATTCTGTTTTTATTGCTTCTACAAGCAAGACGGACCTGTTTCGAGTATTGCCAGTTCAGCTGTCTTGCTAGCCACCACCAACTCCTAAGTTTGCTCAAAACGATATTTTGTAATGTTTCAGTCCAATATAAATAAAAAGGTAAAGTTATCCCTGTAACATGCCATGAAAGCTCATAGGGTTGTGAGAGGTTGAGGGTCACAGATATTCTAGAAAATAGGCTCAGAGATGGCGGTGAGGTTGTCAGACTGACATGCCGGCCGCCCTTAACCTTCCAGGAAGATTCTCTGTACTCATAAAACGTTGAGACGACCTCAGAGCCATAGTGCGGCTAGAAACATATAGATGCACAACATTAGTATGCAATGTAGCCACACGACTGTAGTAATGCGTGCAATACACTGGGAGGGGCGAACGATAGAATTCCATGAAAACCACTGTCGCTGTTTGAAAAAATGACTGTTAGCCTATTGCATATTTACATTTATATCTATGAAATCTCCTACTGAAATTGATGCAACTGTTTTACGGTTAAGTCGTTCAACGCTGATGTCCATTATCTTTGACATATTCAAATACAGAAAATCATAATCTAAAACTCCGATATATACGAATGTCGTGGAACAATACTAGAATGCGGCCACAGAGAAAGTAGTCAGTATATCTTGGTCTATTACAAGACTTTCCGTTAAAAACGTTTGCATCAGCAAAAGTAAAAAGTAAAGGTATCCCTGTAACAGGCCGTGAAGGCCCATAGAGTTGTGAGATGTTGAGGTTCCCACATTTTCTAGACAATCGACTCATAGATAGCGGCAAAGTTGTCAGCCTTACGCGCCGGCCGCCCTTTACTACCAAGAATATTCCTGGTACTCATTTCTGTTAGAGGCTGAGTTGACCCCAGGATCATAGTGCGGCCCGAAGGATTAGGAAAATTGGAAAAAAAAATCCAATGATCTCATCGGGACTTGAACCCGCGACCTTCCGGCTTGTAGCATAATGCCTCAACCAACTACTCTACCGCGGTGCCCCAAGTTTGCATCACTTACAGGTGGAATAGAGTTGCTAATCGAAGACTTAAAAAATACGAAGGGACACACTTATAGGAAAACGCTGACTCCGTGGTGACACAATAGCAGTAACACCAAAGTTTGTTATTGCACCCAAATTTAATCACTTCTTTCTAACGGTAAAAGCTTTCTTGCGGTTTTTCTGCTTCTGGCTTCATAGTCTACTCTACTTCCGCTGTTGTTTCAGCATTACTAATTTCGCTGGAGATATGTTCGATAAGCCGATCAATCAACAATCATTCATCCCATCAACAGCTACTGTACAGAACATTTGGGATGTATTTAATTAGTTTTCTGCTCACAGTTTCTCTAACATCCATACGGAGAGATGAATTGGGAAGTTAGGGCTGTGAATGCAACGGTATGGTACAAACCTGTCGCACTTGTATAACGCCCCTCATTAATAACCTCTCCCTCGGAGTGAGAAGGATGTGACATATTACGTTTTATCGGGAGCTCCACATCGCACACTCACAATTCAGTCATATTGTCCAATATAACGAAATGAAAAATTTAGGTTTCAAGAGACTTTTCTAAATAGCCACTTCCCACGAAAGCGGTGACAACTGACGAGAGGGATACTATCGTTGGCAGATCCATCTACCGGCAGAATTAATATCACTTGAAAGCAGCACATGCTGCACACTATCGACGCTCTGTGTTAACATATTCTCATGCAGCATCATTGAGATTTTGGTCTCTAGAGAGACAAGGCTAAGTAACAGATTTACAAAAAGTGGTACATTTACTACCATTAGTACATTGAATCATTTCAAGCTCAAGAACGAAGGATAGAACAGACGCTTTAGAGTTAACTGAGGAGTTCAGTTTTCTTAGTAGATCAAACATAGCAGCGAGGAAGGCTCGAAAACAATGTGTCTCAGCGCTGCTGACACATGAGCTGATCAACTGAGTATCTCCTTTGTTAATGATTTGATACAATGCGCTCAATCACGTTTCTGTTCTCAGTTCGTGGTAATAGGCATGTACAGGACTTTTTTACGAACTGATGGTGATTGAAAATGTGATTGAAACCTAGAAAGACAGGAAGAGTAAAAAAAATGAATTTTGAATGAAAGAAAGAAAGAAAGAAAGAAAGAAACTATCACTCATCGGCTTGAAATAATCTACGAGAACGTTTTCGTAATCCAGGGCAAATTTTGTAGAAAGAGAGTAGTCTAAATTCAAGGAGGACAATTAGCTGTAAACGTAAACTGGTCGGTGACTTACGGGAACGAACATCGCAATTAAATCCAAGATTTTACATGAATTCCCTGCGTTAAGCGCATTGCATTACTTCAAGTCAGTTCGTGTGGGAAGAGCACACACAGATTAGTACTACGCGTGCGCACAAGCCCAGGTCAGCTTACTTTATATCAGAGTATTTAGAACATATAAGAACAGCATAACAATTCTGGAGCATTAGCGTTGTTGTTTATTGTTTCCAGTTCACGAATACTAAATTTGATGCTCTGTCATGAATGGCGCTAAACTGGGAAGTAGGGCGAACTGTGGCAGAATCAGTTCACCGGGTTTCGAGTTATGAAGTGCCACAACATAAAAATCGATTCCAATTAAAAGCATCAGAAAGGTAAGACTTAACGGAAAAGAGTTCGGGGCATAAAATATATGTTCACTTTTCTCTCCAACGATTGTTCGATGTGTTTATTTAAGTAACAAAAAGCTCCATGGTCTAACTCCTCGCGTGATGTCATTGAAGCTGTTAAATAACTAAGCTGGAATAAAGGGTAGAAGAGTGCACTTGTACATTGAAGATGGACGCAGTACCTTCCTCCAAGATGTGCGTAAACATCTACCAGTCTACAGACCCCAAAAGATATTAAATTATAGTTTTTCTGTTAGCATAAACATATTTTATACCGTACTTCCACCAATTTGACCGAGAATTATTAACAGACTCTCACACAGACCGAAAAGAATAAAGTTCTACCACTGATTAAATTTATCTCAGTTTATAAACAATTAGAGTGTCAAATGCAACTGTTTAAAGTTGTATTGAAATAAATCGCGTAATCTTTTTCATTATTTCATAGAATCTGTTTTTTTAAACTCATGTGAAAACTTCAGATATGCTCCATTAATTTATTTATTCATATTTTTTTCTTTCTTTTAACTTCTTAATTTTCTTGCCTTCCATTTCTTCATCTTCCTTTATTTCTTGGTTCTCTTCTCTCTTCTATGTATTCTCCCATTCATTCCTTCCACTTTCTTAATTCAATTTCTTTCTTTCTTTCTTTCTTTCTTTCTTTCTTTCTTTAATTGCTGTTTCCTTTGTCTTTGTTAAGTGTATTTTTTAGGTCTTCTTTGTTTTAATTCTTTCAATCTGTTTGAGTGTCTCGCCTCTCAGCCAGTATCACTGTACACTGCATTACGAAGTGCCCGCTCTGTTTTCTGTTGTGCGTCATGGTGATTCTGTGCTGCATCATCAATCATCACCCACTCTGATTCTTTACAAATAGACGGTCAGGATAAACACAGCCTAACAAATGTCGAGGACTGAATTTCAGTCCCAGCCCACCATGTTATATGATGTTTGTGTCCGTCCGACCGGAAGAATGCTACGATAGCATCGCAGAGTACGAGTACACCTCATGTATTCATAATTAACAAGTCGAGGCACGAGGCACGTAACCGTGAAGTCATCTTTTGGAAACCCCTCATTTCACAGGGCCATAGCATCCAGCACTCTGTTAACGATGTTCAGCCACAATTTTCGTTTATAAGACAAGTAAAAAGTGGCTTCAACCTGCCTGCACCACTCGCGGATGTCCCAGCAGGGCCGAAATGCGCGATGTAATGGCTGATATTTCTGCTTCGTTTGCGAAGTATCGGGCTCGAGTTGATGATCTCTGACCTTGCTGAGGTTTCCCATATTTTCCTCATGTTCTCTAAGGAAAATGCAGAGATGCATTGTTGTTGTTGTTGTTGTTGTTGTTGTTGTTGTTGTTGTTGTTGTTGTTGTTGTTGTTGTTGTTGTCGTCGTCGTCGTCGTCGTTGTCGTCGTCGTCGTCGTCGTCGTTGTTTTCGTTGTCGTTGTCGTTGTCGTCGTCGTCGTCGCTGTTGCTGTTGTTATCATTAATATCAGACTACTGATAACATTATATTACATCCTACAAACAAAATAGATGATTTGTACTTAAGTGAAGTGTTCTCAAAAATAAAATTGAGTAACATTAATATCAATGGATATATGTTGTATATATTAGGGGCACGATTTGCGTAGTTGGTTGAAGCACTATGCTACAAGCCGGAAGGTCCCGGATTTGAGTCCCGATGAGGTGGACTTTTTTTTTTAATTTATCTAATCCTTCCAGCCGCGGGGGCACGCAGTAGCATAGTTCGTTGAGGAGCTATGCTACAAGCCGCAAGGTCGCGGGTTGAAGTCCCGATGAGGTCATTTGATTTTTTTTCAATTTACCTAATCCTTCCAGCCGCACTATGGCCCTAGGGTTGACTCAGCCTCTAACAGAAATGAGTACCAGGAATCAATTAAATAATTTTCCTAGGGAGTAAATCGCGGCCGGCGCGTAAGGCTGACAACCTTACCGCCATCTTTGTCTAGATTGTCTAGATAATGTGGGAACCTCAACGTCTCACAACCCTATGGGCCTTTACGGCCTGTTACAGGTATAGCTTTACTTTTTTTATGCCTATCGCTGTACATGAATCTGGGCGGTATAGGCACAATAACGCGTCGTAAAAGCAGATAGGGGTTGATTATAATAAGTCAAACATGCTAAGCGTGACAAACGGATTGATAAAGATACTGTGCTAATCAGAATTCTGTTCAAAGTGAAACGGATATATTATCAAAGATAATTCCATAATTTGGTTGCAAAGTAAGAGTGCATGCGTTTACTTTTGAGTGTATTCTTTAAATAGTATAATAAATAAAATAAGAAGGAAAGGGGCAGGCGACATAAGCACGACATGATAACGGTTTATGAATAATGCAGAAGATGATACTGGAACACGAACATGTTGCGTTCTCGCTCACAGACGTTCTTACGTGCTGCGGAGAATATTAATTGATTTCACTAACCGTAGTAGAAACCACGAGACATTTTTACACTAGGGTAAGAGTGCCAATAATCGGCCTGACACTTTTTAGGCCTTCAGGCGGCAATTTCAGACGTTCAAATTAAAAGAAAATTATTTATTATTGGCTGCCTATTCGCTTTCATATAATGTTGACGAAGTCTCAGTTGACCTAAACTTCAATTTTTGTGACGGCCCAAAGTATATTAATGACCATCTCTGTCGTCTAGTGGTCAGAGTATGTGGCTACAGATTCAGAGGTCCCGGGTTCGATTCCCGGAGCTACTAGATTTTTCTGAGAAGAAGTAGTAGGTCTGGAACGGAGCCCTGTGAGGATAAATGGGGAGCTATTTCAAGGAAATAGTGGCTTCGGTTTAGAAAACCGAGATTAACGGCTGTGGGGATCCGCTGCGCTGACCACGCGACACCCTCTACCCACAAATTTTTGGCACTAGCTTCGCCGACAAGCTGCGGTCGGCGTAGTTCGCTAGCGGACTACAGGCCACGGAATTTAAACTATATTAATGTTTAAATTGGGTGTTTAATAATCGATATATTTTTGATAATTGCTGACTTCTGCGTATTCCTGTTCGGGAATTTTCGTACTGAAATTCATTGTTTGTTTGATTTACTGTATTGTTTGCATTTAGTTCTAACTTATGGAATGCATCAAGGTACTTTTCGTTTGACGGAAATTGTCGAGTATCCTGGCAACAAAAGCCTCAGCACCTGAAGCCGATGGGCCATAACTCTTCTCGGAGAGAGGCGTGAGACGGGTGACACTTGAAACAGATTTATTGTTCGGTGTGCCGTGTTTCAGATGCAACTTTTAAATTGAAATTTTTTCTGCGACGGGATGTTAATGGACGAAGAAACCTAAACGACCTAATGGGTCAGTTTCAAGTGACCAATCAGATCCAAGTATTTATACTAGCACGTTATCTTCGAATTGAAATTATTCAAGAAAAAGCGACGCCATCTTGTACAAACGACTTTTGAGGACTCGATTTTCTGACCTTGTTGAGAGGATAGAGTTCGTCGCGCTCTCCTTAAATTCTTAAATGTTAACATATACTAAACTTTTTAGACTCCGAAACTACAAACTTTGAATAAAGAGTATCTGCAGTAAATTCCTATTTAAGTCATTCAGAACCAAATCAATTAAAATATAAGGAAATTCACATAACACCTATTATAAATTAATTACATTTGGTATTATAATTATCAGTTATTTGTTTGTTTACTTTTACTTTTATTCATTATTATTTCTTCCAAGTACTTACCTCTAATTTCTATCTGACTTTTAATAAGTTCGTCTATAATGTAATTCATTCATCTGCACTGTGCTGTGTCTGTAATTAGCCTTGCGGCTGTTGACTCGGCACATTAATAATAAAGAATTGAATTGAATTGAATTAGCGTAGCCGGTCACGGTAGCCGAGCGGTCTAAGGCATGAACTATATTCGCTCGCTCGGAAGCCGGGATCGTGGGTTCAGATCCCACTCAGGGCATGGATGTTTGGTATGTGTATGTGTTTTTCTGTGTCTATGTTGTCTTGTGTGTAGGTAGCGGCCTTGCGACGGGCCAATCACTCATCCGAGGAGCTCTACCGTCTGTAAAATGTTTAAAAGAATAAAAAGAAAAACCTCGACACCCGTATGAGGGTATAAGAGGAACTGATGAAAAGAATATTATCGTACATTACGTCTTACTTTAAAAGTACTGCAGTAGCTCAAGCTAATTAAAGTGGATAAAATTGTATAAAGCTTCAATATTTGTGCTAAAAGAACAATAAAGCGTACCTTTCTTGCAACAACAGTGTCTGTTCATCATGGATAGCATCATCAGACCGCAAGAATTACTTTAAATCAACCGATCCTGGACGGATTCATCATTGTGTTACCAGAGCTGGGCAATTATCGCACCTCATTATCCAATCTCTGGCTAATTTATCAGTCACGAAGAACCTACTTAACGTTACCTACTTTACGAGGTCAGCCTATCTCTGGTGCCCAATCCAAACTTCATTACATATATAAAACGCACCTGAATCCTATATACCTAATTAATTAATCACGCAGTACGTTGCATCTTTCTCTGACACAGAGTCCGTTGGGCGAGGCACGTGGATCAAGTTGTTTGTGCATACGAACGGCTATAGCTTATTGATCTGCAAAATGATTTGTTGCTTTTGGAGCAAATAAAGTCAGTTGCAATTTCAAATTTTTATTTCTGCCTTCATTGCAGTGAATTTCCGAAATTAGGGCCTCATGTTCAAAGGATGCTTGTGTTATTTGTCCAACATACACATGTGAATAGACTTTTCTATAATGAAATAAAGTACATCGAAACATGGAAGGGGAATGACCGGTGGCCACACTAGAGTAGTAATAAAATTTATAAGAATTAAGGAAAAGCCAGACTTCAATGCATTGGTTGATGCATTTCACCTCCCTCATCCATCTCATTAATTAACTTGCCGTGTTTTAACCAACAATTTGAATGTCTGATAAACGAAGTTAAATACTATTACTTAATAAGTTTTTTTTCCCCCTTAGCACTACAGCCCCAGTGGGGCTAGGCCTACCTCCATGAACTTCTCCGTTCACTTCGGCTTTTCTAGATCTTACACATTCGGTAGGACTCCTTGGACGGGTGATCAGCTCGTCGCAAGGCCTCTACCTGTACACAAACACAGAAAAACGCACACACACAAACTAAACATCCATGCCCTGAGTGGGATTCGAACCCATGATCCCGATTTCCAAGCGAGCGAAGACAGTACATGCCTTAGACCGCTCGGCTACCGTGACCGGCAATCAGTTAATTACCGAGCAATAAATGTGTACCATACCAAGAAGTTCTCTCTAGTAGTAAATCTCCAGACTTGTATTCGGGAGGTGCTCGCTTCGAATCTCGGCAGAGACACGGGATATCTTGAGTAAGGTGTTTCCTGGTTCTCCGCAGCCGCTCCAGGAAAATGTCGGGATATTACCTAGATTAGACGGCAACTATTTCCTTCCCAGTATTTCCCAATTAATCTTTTATTCATTAATCACGCCCTCGTATTTGGCACTAAGTTGCCTAAATAGTGGAAGCGTCATAAATTCAGCCATAAAATATACGGCTTTTTAAGTCATGTGTATTATGTGTCTTTGATTTTGCCTATATATACACTTAAATTGGAAACTTACAATGAAAACTTACAACTTTGCATCGATAAATCCGAAGAAGTAAGCTGGAGGGGTAATGATCCTGGGTTGTATTTTGAAAGTTCCTGGTTTGTATCTTGGTCGGTACATTGACTGTTTTGACTAAGGATTTTCACAGCTTTCTTTCGTCCCTCCAGGCCAGTACTGGTTTACTCCCTTGTAGTAAGCCACGGCCAGTTTCTTCCTCATCCTGTCTGGTTCATTACTCACGATCAACAAATCAATCGGCGCTACATAATCTGAGTTACTGGAGGCGTCGTTAAATAAATATAAATATAAATACGAATATATATCTATTGAGTAGCGTAGACCATAATGCTTGTTTATGCTGCTGACATGGTCCGCCCGCCAGCATAGTTGCCCACTCCTGCTGCAAGGACTATGAAGCTTATTCAGTTTCAAATACTCAATTGCTTTGTGGTTCCGATTAAACGAAATGTGGTCTCATATTTGGATGGAAAACCGAAATTGCAAGTGTCTGAAAACAGAATGCTTTGAAATATACTGGGATCAGTTCAAAGTATTTTGTTTTACCTTAGTGTTGTGTACAGTACGGCATCTGGCTCCTTTGTTCATAACACAAAACTTGCCAATGTGTTTCAATATTTCGTCTCATGAAGAGTTTCCGACAGTGGAAGCAATGTTCATTTTGTGTTTATACCTGGAGCAAGATCTTCCCCTACCGCTACCCATTTGATACCATACAGCCTAAGAGTCAACCTCATTTCATAGACGACAAAGACAGAAACATATTACTAATATGCAAATATAACAGAAAATTAAAAGGCTAAAAATTTTGTCTTAAGCATAATATTGCAATTTTTTGTCAAAAAGAAACCATGCTATCCATTTTAACCTTCCGTTCTAGAACTAGGATTTTCGAACAGGACTCATGGAACCTACTTCCTGCTGAACAAATTTCTGTTACTATTATTATTGTTGTTTTATTTTATTTTGTCAAACGCATATTACCTAACTTCAGATTCTTTACTTTAAATCTGTCGGGTATAACCTCAAATATTCGCATTGTTGCTACGTTTGTAATTGTTGGCTTTTAAGAACAATATTTCACAGCAGTGAGCATGCATGTTTTTATTCTATCTCCACCCTACAAAGTTTCGCGTGCCAAGTTCCACTGATTCATTGATTGTTGCCATCATATCAAAAGCGAATGAAAGTGGGGCTAGTGTTACACCCATCTAAAAAATTTGCGTTTCCCCCTTGCTGAAATTGTTGCTTGTAGATGTTATAACGTATGCATAATTGTGGTTCCTATAGAGGCAACGTTCATATCAAATTACGTAAAATTCGGTCAGCTTTTTCAGGGGAGGAGCACAAGCCCATGTTTTCTCTTCCGGATGGTAAATAAGCTGAAGGAATACCGGATCAAAGACATATATATATATATATGTTAAAGGGTAACTCTGCCTTGCTTATTTAAGGTGCACTCTATTTACACATACGCGGATTGTAATAGCTTCGTGCATTCCAGCCTCAGTACTAGAAGGAGAGAAATGGACAGCTTAAAGTTGTGACCGCTTTACCCTTGATACCCATCGGATAGGAGGCTCGGGAAATGATGTAAATTGGCAATATCTTATAGGCAGTTAGTGTTCTGTACAGGTCACCTGATTTATTACGGTAGTGAAATGCAAGAGATTGTTTGGATGAGATAATCCGGCAGTTTGGAAACTGTGATGATAATCCGCGAATGACGCAAGCAAGTTTTGCTACAGGTCAGCTGTTATGTGGCTTTTTTCACCTCTAGCAGCAGCAGCCAGTCCTGACATAACAAACAAGACCTTGAGACCACAAGATTAAAAATACTTACTGAAATATCTCTGTTGCGTTTTGTAACCAGTAGTGATTTTTGACGCTGAAAATTTCTTTGAAGTGGAAACAGTTATTCGTAGACGTGTTAAGTCAAGATTGTTCACATGCAAGGTTCAAACCGTTGTAAGAGCAATAATAGTGAGGGTGGCTCACTTTAATGTAATACACCCTTGGGTTAATTTGGACAGTTAAATAAATTTACACACAGATTGTCGCAGAATAGAATTGAGATTAGATCCGTATCCGACAACTCCCGTGTACGAATCTTGCCAGGAGACCAGCTCTTATGACTGGGATTTGTCAAAGCTTTACTTCATTTTGAGCAATTGCCTCTGAGAATAATTCACCGTTATCTGCTTCTACATCTTCTCACTTCGGTCTACGCTTTCGACCACTGCACTGAAATGAGCATTTTAAATAAATCTAAAATTAATCCATGTTCATCCCAATTCATTGTTCATAATCATTCTGTCGTTCGGAGTTACACAAACTTCGCAGTCTGGAGTCAGCCATTTCATGAATCGACAAAGAGATTTGCTTTAGGAAAATAATCTGTGATTTATATTAATAAAGAATCAAATAGATTAATGATAATATACTAATCTCGGATTTGTATCAGTGATAAATATAAATGTGTTTGAAAACCATTTTAAATGACAATTGCCTTTCATTAATGTAAATAAATCTATTCTGTAGTTTTTTTTATTTTGATCTGTATTTTTGTAAAGTTCTACATTCCATTTGTATTGTTTTCCGTCATTAATTAACTCACTTGTTTCATGTAGATACAGGCCGTCATCGGAAATTAAGGGATGGCTAATTTACAGTTTCACAAACTGCGCAACTGCTCCCGTTTCCTATTGGAAAGTCATTTGCAGGTCAATAGAATATCCAGACTTTCTCTTCTACAAGGTGCATTAGTAGCTCGCTCCGAGTCGATGATGCTCTGATATAACTGTTTTTTTAGTTCATTCTCACAGGCCTGAGTGAGTTAGGGTAATACTGCATGCCTCTCGTACGCGGGGAATCATGGAGCCATATACGAGTATTAGCTCAAAATGGAACTGGCTTTGGTAAATGGTATCAATTAAAAATATTGTATATTATTAGTTACTATAGGATTCTGACGATGGTGTATAACACACTGATATATTGGGTTTTTGGACTTTATCCATCGTCCTGGTTTTTAAGATAATCAATAAAAACACGACGTTTCGGAAACTGGATCTGTTTCCGTCCTCAGGTGAAGAATAGGTGTTTTCCTTCACCTGAGGACGGAAACAGATTCAGTTTCCGAAACGTCGTGGTTTTATTAGTTATCTTAAAAACCATGACGATGGCTAAAGTCCAAAAACCCAATATATCAGTGTATCGTATATTATGACTATACAAAAATTATGACTTCCTTGTGGAACAGTGTTATTAGAACCTTGTTTTCCTAATGTCTTCGAACTGAAGTGTGGGGAAGATTTCGAAAAATGCAGGGCTAAGGCAAGCCTCTGTTTTGCCACCTCTCGACACCGTCACTCAAAAACAGATTAATTTTTTTCCATATTTCATTAGAAAAAGTCGAAATTTTGAGAATCACTCATGAAACCCCTCACTGATGTCATAATCCTTAAAACACTTTATTTACGTTGTTACATTATAGACCTAGGTTTACTTTACATTAATTCTGCATTAACGCACGTTATACTGACTGAGGCTTTTCGTGGAATTCCTGAGTCCCTCGAGGCAAATGCCGCCATGGTACAGACAAGTTCCTTCCGAATCCTTTCCAATTCGTCAGTCTTCATACCATTTGGCACTACATAGTTCAGATCAGGGTTTCCTAATTTCGTTTGGCCTNCGTATATTTGAAAATAAATATGCATCAAATAGGTAGGGATAATAATAAATAGATGTTAAACAAGAACATGAGATCAATTATTTAATTGCACATATTTAGAAAGACTCGGTTTTCATGTGTACGAGAAATTAAATTAAAAAACTATTATGCCACATATTTCCTGTATTCAGTGGGAAGAGTGGTTTTTCTTTTTCCTTCACGTATTATTTTTTGTTTGGCTTGATATTGGAAAGTTTGGTTACCAAATCTGGCGCCACATTTAGCCCTTCTACGTTTTGTTTTTCTTGCTGCTTAGTTATAAAATTACAATCCCACTGGGGCTCAGAGGAACACCATTTGTGAATCACTGGTCTGGATACTGACAGTATCGCTATTACAACGCACAGAAAAAAAAAAAGAGAGGATTTTTAAAGCATCCAGCCCCAGGTGGCCGTTTGGTTCGCTTGTGCTCTTGCGCCGACCCGAAAAAGTTCACCTGCCCGCATAATTACAGAGACAACATAAGAAACAATGGAACATTTAAAACTATGTCTTGATGATATTGCGCGGTAAAGCTGTTTTCAAATTAAACTAATTCGTATCAAGGATACAAACATAACAACTCTTCCAAGCTCATTCCTGTAAGTGGCTTAACTGAAAGTTTATTACGAGGGAGAGTCAGCTAATAGGTCACAAATGGAAGTAATATAGCTATAATGGACATAACAGATTTTCTATTATTATCATTAGGTAGCAGCACAGTCCAGCTTCATGATAGTCTAGGTAGCAGGCGCGCATGCGCATGTTCAGAGGCTTAGTTCAGTAGTCAAAATAGAGATCGTGCTTGAGCTGTACACCACCGAAGAACAGCGTCCTCTTGTCCGTTATTTTTGAGGGTAAAAGAACAAAATGCGAAGGGTATTCATAAAGAAATGTTTCCTGTTTATGGTGGAAAGTGTTCGTTGCACAAAGCGGTTCACAACTTGGTTAATAAATTTTCTCAAGGACGTTCGAAAATCGCAGATTTTGCTCAACCAGGTGCGGCAGTGGCTGAGGCAACAGTCGAAAAACTTCTATGTTGCGGAGTCCGATGTACTGGTAAAACGATGGGACAAGTGCATCAATGTTGATGGAGGACATGTAAAGAAATACTTTTTTTTTCAGGTTAGAATATCACATGCCTTGCGGTTTGTATCCACTTATGACCTATATACTGACTCCTCCTCGTATCTTCTGTCATTATTAGATTTAGGAAACTTTTGCTGTTAAAACGGATCAGATGATACCAATTTTTCCAGCCTTCGCTGTTCAGTATTTAAAACTCTTGCTTCGAATTCTATAGCTCGAGGTTTGGTGTGGTTTTCCTTAGTCTGTTTTTACGATTGCTAAGATGATATATCACGGATGTATCCTGTCTCATCCCTTCTGAATAATCATTCGTAATAGTGTTGTTCGACCTCGTATAAAGTGTCATAAAATAAGTAAACGATAGACCAATGGTGCCAACATTGGATTTATATTTAGGTCACAGCCCTATGCATTATGACAATGGTTCCCAAACTGTGTTCCCTAAGAGATTTCCAGGATTTTACGGATGTATATTTGTACTGTAGGATATTATGCTAAATTACGGATTTGAATGCAATACGTAATATTAGATGTTGCGCGTTCCACGAAAACCCAAATTCTTGGTATTAACCCAAACATTCGGCGAACCTACTACAAGTCCTGATTTTTTTTGTTATGTCTCAGATACGATAAATAAGAACCCACTCTGTTTCAATTTCCTTATGTGTCCTATGTTTTGTATCGCTCATTATTCTCCTACGTTCATGTCCTCCCCTGCCTTCTATTATATATTTCGTTTGAAGTCCCTTCATTGTTTTAAGCAGAGGGGATTTTCGGACAAAGAAGTTTTGGGATATATCTACATATGCTTAATATGTGCACGTGCTCCATGGAAGTTTTTTTCTACATTATTTTTAATTACAGTAATTTGAGTAAATTAGCAGTTGTGTAAATGTAGGCATTATGTAAGTTTTTCCAAGTGACCTTGAGGTTATAAGAGAAAGGGAACAAGAAGAACTAATTAACGGTCTCTCCGTTCCAAGATGGCACTTACCATTTCGCCTAAATATGTCCTGTTCTACCTCGTTCGTGTAGCAACGCTCTCATAATGTAATATGTTACATGACATCAAACGGTAAGATGACCATGGATGATGACTTAAAGGGATCTCGAAGGAAGCGGTCGCGCCATGTTTTTCCAACATTTGAATAGAGGGACTGAGAACCAAGGTGACGTCCTGGTTTAACATTGTGTTGTAGTGACCTACTCTGCCCATTGCTTGCGACAAAAATGTGGCTAAGCCCTGAACCATTCGGTGAATATTAGTGCGGTATCTCTTCAGGCTGAAGGCCGCAAAATCTGACCTTTGTGCTACCACATATTTCATCCCACGTTTCCATCCCTAATGTTTACATATGGTAATTTGTTTCTTTTTAATACAAGCAACAGTTTAGGAATTGAGAGCTTACAGCTGCTTTACTTACTTGCTTATGGAGCTGAGCCCTTCTTGAGAAGCCAAATCTGCAGCTACTCAAGAATTTCCCAGCATTTTATGGAACCCGAAGGTTCATTTTCTTGTTCACAAGAGCCCTCCACTGATCCCTATCCTGAGCCAGATCAATCCAATCCATACCACCCCATCCTATCTCTCTGAGATCCATTTTAATGTTGTCCACCCACCTACGCCTTAGTCTTCCCAGTGGTCTCTTTCCTTCTGCTTTCCCACCAATATCCTCTTCTCCTCTATTCGTGCTACATGCCCTGCCCACCTCATCCTCCTTGACTTGATCATTCTACTTATACTTGGAGAAGAGTACAAGTTATGAAGCTCCTCATTATGCAGTTTTCTCCAACCTCCTGTCACTTCACCTCTCTTCGGTCCAAATATTCTCCCCAACACCCTGTTCTCGAACACCCTCAGTCTCTGTTCCTCCCTTAATGTCAGAGACCAAGTTTCACACCAATACAGAATCACAGGCAAAATTATAGTTTTATATATTCTAAGTTTTATGTTTTTGGACGGCAGACGAGAAGGCAAAAGGTTCTGGACTTACAAACGAAGCACTAAATATTAATGTGAATAAACACCTACATGATCGAATTTCACATAGACGTCCTTCAGCTGCAGCATTTACGCGATACGGGAGGGGAACTCCATAATAAAACGTGCAAAATTGTCGACGGTAGTCATTGAAGTTACTTGAAATCAGGAATAACGAAATTCTAAGAGTGGAAGTCTCTCCCACAGAAATACTATACAATTTGCGGAATGAAAATTCAGTTTATTGCATTATGCAAGCTAGGCTGTATTGTGGATCAGCATAACATGAAATCGGAATAGCCTGACGATATTTGGTGAAAATCTCCCTTATGACGTTCAACGAAATCTGTGAAACTATTTATGGGACGAGAAAAATTCCACTTATGACCTTATGTGAAATAGGCTGTATTACGGATCGAGTTGCCTGAAAATGAGAACTACAGGGCGCCATTTATTGGAAGTCTTCAAGTCGAATTACGAGAGGATTTTTGCAATGATAATGTGCTATTTATTGGTTACCGGCAAACGGACAATCGTAACTTCATAAGGCGTTATTTTTTATTCTGTAAAGAACTGCTAAAAATGTAAATAGAAAGAATATCCCAGAATTACTGGGTTCTTGGACTGTGTTTATTTGTAAAGGCGCGTCCAGATTACTCGTGCTCGTGTGACTCGCTTTGCTCGCGAGTAATATAGACGATATGACAAGTCACGATACAAGCAAATTTTAAATTTTTAATAAATAAA
>NW_019721758.1:1160336-1167532 GCF_002891405.2 Cryptotermes secundus
ATTGGTCCATTGTGCTTCCCTCTATGATTTCTACCAGTCTCTATATCCTACCGGTACTGGTGCTTACCATCAGTCCCGCCCAGCCAGCGAGACCGGCTCTACTAGCTGAGAGGTATCTATAATGCTTCCCCCATCTACCAGAGGTATTAGAGACTGCTGTTGGGCGGGAAACATCCGTAATTTGGCTCAGTGACCTCCTTAGGAGGTATGAGATTCTTTTACGTGCCGTAAAGCTATGACACGGGACCCACGGCTTAAAGTCCCTCCCGGAGGACTTGTTCCCTGAATTTTTCCGCCCTTAAAATTTCGACGACCTCCGCCGGGTATTTGAACCCGCGTACTACGAGTCATGAGGTGGGAACGTTACCTCTAGACTACGGAGGCCGCTTTGCAGCTAAGTAACTAGAACAGATACGACGATGCTGGTACTAGCAGTGTAGTCGTAAGACAATTTCACTGGCACAAGTTGCACGCATTCCGACTCTAGTTAACGGACAGCAGCTTTGGTTACTTGCTCTGTGCGATCAGTACAACAGAAAACACAGACCGTGTTGTGGTACGCCAATTTCGAATCCATTTTTCCAGTTCAACGTTAATTTAGACGTGAGTGTGGTGAGAGACCACTTGATGTGAAGAGCCTTAGAAGATGGTACAATAAATTTAGAGAGGCAGGTAATTTGAAAAGAGAAATTCTACTGGGCGGCCTGGGAGATCCGATGGAGAGGTGGTTCGTTTTAGGCAGGTTTCCATGCGGAGTCTGAAGAAGTTGATCCCCTGAGAATTCCAGAGATACAGATACAGCAAACGACAACCCACAGAATTCTTCGGAAGAACAACAAATTTCAGGTAGTCCAGAAATTTACAGCACGTGATAAAAATCTTCTATCGCAGTTTGCGGCCCACAATGTGCGCACAAATTCTCGAATATAATAATTTCTTAAGTCGTGTTAACTTCATAGGTAAGGCAAATTTTTACATCTCAGGACGTGTCAATCGGCTTAATTGTGTAATTACGGGCAGTCAGTCTCCCAGAGAATATTTATAACACAAACGGGGTAGTCCTAAAGTAAACGTATGGTGTGCGAAGACACGTGAAAACGTTATCGGCCGTTTTCTTTAATGAGGCCATCACTACAAGCAATTCATTCGTATGCATATTACAAAACATGCCCTTCCGCAGCTGAACAGCGATAAGAAGAAGAAGCAGAAGAAGAAGAATCAACAACAACAACAACAACAACAAGAACATAAACTACTGCAAAACCCAGAACAACCTTATTCTTCACAGTCATGTTGCACCTTTTTATTTTGTCCATATTTTCCGTGAATCTTTGAACATAAATTTCCAAAGGTGATGGATGGGAAAGGGAGGGCCGAAAGTGTTGCCCCCCCCTCTCACGATCTTACTCTTTTGGGTTATGTGAAGACCAGGTATACAGACAAAGAGTGTATATACTGGAAAAATTCAAACTACGGATTACTGCACCAGTTGCATGTGTTAAAGAGGACCTGGAAGTCCTGGAAAAAGGTATGCTATTTGTGGGATGTATGCAGAATTACAGATTTCTCTTATTGTGAAGTGCTTCGCATTTAACAACTAAGTAACTTGAGTCTAAAAAACTGTTCCAAATGATGAATGAAATATTGCAAGCAATACCCTCATGTCTATTTTCGTTCATTAGCTACAGGTGTTCGAAATATCAGCATTATTTTTGGTGCTTTTAGCAGCAGCCTTGTTCATAATGAAAGTTTATTACAACAGACAAAGGGTGCTGATAATAAGTAAAATGTTTTAATAATTCTGTGATTACTGTTGTTAAACAATTGTGAAATTAATTGTTGAATCAAGTAAACTCTGGAGATGCAATAAAATTGTGCCCTATATCATTATGACCATGTAGGTACCTAATCAGTAGCTTTTCTGATTTCTTACGGGTAAGGGCTGTCAAGATTACTGATTAACTGACTTAACAGAACTATTGTACATATTGCTAAATTAAGTAATTCATATTATTTGTTGCTAATTACTTGACACATAAGCATGATGTTACATTATCATACTTCACAACTTTTGACATTATCCACCCTATTTTTTATATTGCAATGTATTTAAATAATATTTCTTGGGGAAAAATGGATACCTATATTCAATATGCTTCTTAAGAAGGTAACACCCTGTTTTCCCCTGCTATAAGTTATAGACACTAATCAGCATTTTTTTTTCCACCTGGTGTGCATACTAACAAATGGGTGATGCATACTGCCAGACTTGTTACAAGTCAAAAGATGAAACACTTTTATCTTCTGGGAGTAGGATAATTGCAACCATGGTGCATATTCAGCCATGCATTTATTATTTTTGACCTCGAGGTTAATATTATGTATGAGAATATTGGCATACATGAGTCTGAAAAAAAGCATTGGCCCTAGACTTCACTGATCGCTGCTAAATAAATATCACATTATAACTAGTGGAAGAGAGATAAATTACATCCATACCACTTTAACTGTCTAATAGTACAGTATCCAATGTAAATTCATGTACACATCTGCAGAATTTCAGATGGTAATATTACTCTTGCTGGTCACGTTAGCCAAGCGGTCTAAGGCATGCACTGTCTTCGCTCACTTGGAAGCCGAGATCGTGGGTTCGAATCCCACTCAGGACGTGGATGTTTGTGTGCGTTTTTCTGTGTTTGTCTACAGGTAGAGGCCTTGCGATGAGCTGATCACTCGCCCAAGGAGCCCTACCTTATGTGTAAGATCTAGAAAAACCGAAGTGAAAGGAGAAGTTCATGGAGGTAGGCCTAGGCCCACTGAGGCTGTAGTGCCAAGGGGGAAAAAAATATTACTCTTATTGCAATATTTAATTAATCACTTACTAATATGAAATCGATAATGTGAATTATGTGTCAGTTTTAATGAAATGAATTGATATTTTCTTTCCTTATAGTTTTAGTTAATGCCCTCTCCTTTGCCTACTTGCACACAATGTCCAATTTATTAATAAGAGTATTTCATTAAAACACAGTGTTCAGGTTTACAAGCAACATGAGGTGTGATTATCAAATTCTCAGACTGAATTTGAATTTTACATCTGAAATATTGAGTGCGGGAGTCGCTATTAATACAAAGTTGAAAGAAAGTGTCTAAGATTACAACATTAAAAAAACAAGTTTGCAATTACAAGACTAAATTTAAATAACGAATATGAGACTGCAGGAACAGGGACCATTACTGATATAAGATTTAAACACAAAATATATGGTAACAATCAACATCAGGTGTGATTATAAATTTATTGGACTAAATTTAAATTAGCGAACTAAAAATTTTGATTGGCACATATAGCAACAGGGGCATATGTTGGCTTCCCCTCTCTTAATAAGGTATATAATTTGACCTCACTTTGGCGTGCTTGAGACCTAAGCTGTCATGCTCAAGTACAGTATCACATTTTTGGCAACATAAATTTGTTTTAATTACATAAAGAATTGGGCAAGGTACAACAGATTATCATTAATTTACTCCTTCCTTTTCCTTCCTCCTTTGTCCTTTCATTTAGTCTATCCATATCCTGTCTTTCCTGTACTTCTACATATTCTTCTTTATTTGCTCCACCATTTCTGCCCCCTGACTTCCCTCTAGCACTCTGTGGTTCACACACAGCCATTATCTCTCCCAGTCTCTTAATTCATGGAGAATAGCTTTTAATGGCCAAATATGCACTGTTCTGTTCACTCCTACTGGCTTCCTAAGGTGACCTAACTGGGCTGTCCTTCTCCCTATAGCCAGCCCACTTTTCCGCATGCTTACCTCACTCTCTGATCCTGATGATGGAAGCAGTGCATTACTCTTAAATGACTGTAAACATTTATCAAACTACATGACATCATATTCTATAAGACAATAATCATCATTTGTGAAGTTTTTTGATGGATTTTTTTTAATGAACATGAGATTTAACATCATGTTAAGCCTGCTCATTTTAAAATATGGAGCTGTAAGAGAAGACTAGAAACATTATTCCAAAAATAGCATGAATACTGAAAATGATAAATGTGTGCTGTAAGTTACAGTCAGCTCCATAGTTTTGATATGTTAGTGAAGATCAGAGTTATATCCTGTCATAAAGAGTAATGATCACACCTCATGCACTGTAATGAGAACGATGCCTCGAAATAGTTCTGTAACCATATTAAGGCAAAATTGAGGACATATATAGCCAATTTCATTCAACCACATATAAAATTAGCATAAAAATTTTCACTTTATTGAGCCAAAGGAGTTCAGTCAGTACACTGATAAGGTTGCTGGCAGGATGACCAAGTTAGGTTCCCAGCAGAGATTAGAATTTTTTTACACCACCACATCCAGATCGTCTAGGCTCTCCAACCTTGTACCCAGTGGATACCAAGGGCACATTCGTGGGCGGTAAAGGATGAAGCTGACTACTCACCTCCATCTTGTACCAAGATAAAAATGCACGGATCAGTCCCCTGTACATCTCAATGGGGTGGTGCTTAATTAAGCACAGGACCAAATTTAACAATAATAGAGATGACCATGTCAAAATTCTGTTAAACAAGGATGGGAAGCATAGTATTTTATTCCTGGCTTGGAATTTTGGATGCTTCACTATCAGAGAAGCACTTGTTATCTTCAACCTCCTGTAATACTGCAAAACTTTTCTTGGGGGTCAAAGAGATGAAGATGCCCACTCTCTTCATCTATTGCAAGGCTCAAGATTGGATGAAGGAACTTCCACATCATCCATTCTTTAAAAACAAGGGTAACTTATTTATTACTATCTCCATAATATTGTGACATGGATGGCGCAACGGGAAGTGGGAGTCACGTGAACTCTGCATCTCGTGAGTGACGTCACATAACCCCACTCCTTCCATCAGTATGCAACGCTCGGTGGGCGCCCCCCTCCCCCGCAGTGACGTAGCAGAGGAGCGGTTGTGTTGTTACCAAGGGATACCGCAGTTGCTATGTAGCAGGAGACAATTCTCGACAGTGTTGCCCAGCAACACATGTAAACAAGGCGACTAGGCAACAGGGAAGCGAGGCGTTTTCTGTTGTCCGGCTGACGGTTTATAACAGAACTACACTCTTTCTCAATTCTGAGACAGTAAAATATGGTCGCAAGTCCCAAGGGACTCAGACCCGAGTAAGACTGCGCTGGCAAGGGCCAGCAGCATATACAAAAGACAGACCCGTCCTCTCGTCAGAGAAGGCACCCCACAGAAACAAGACCGTAACTGTCAAACAGTGATAAATAATATCTGGTATTGAGCCCCAAATGGGGCTTGACACCAAGACTTATTGACTGACTGACCATCAGTTGCAGTGTGACTTTGACTTTGACATTGACTAAGGAGTGAGTTGAAATATAGCAGCAGTCGCGGGAAGAAGACCTGAACGCGTGGTTGGAAGATTTGATGTGATAATTTTTGATACTGCCGATGGCAGGAATTGTGAGATTGTAAATTGTGTAAATGTTAGAGTGATTGGAATAAATTTGCTATATCCAGAATGTCATGAAGTTATTTGTAGCGTGATATACCCAACACGTGACAATATGTACCTCTATTTCACAGCACAAAGTTTTCTTGTGAATAATTATATGCATTAAGAAAAACAGGTGTTGTGGTACTAAATAATGACTAACCTGTTACAAAACCCAAAGAAATACTTTTAAATACTGCAGTCCGATTTTATTATTATCTACCTTTAATTTTATAATGAACTGTTGTATTTTATCTGAATTCTTGGTACTTTCACACACCATTTCTGTTTCTGTGTTTACCTGTTAATTTCTTACATAGGCTATTCTATTTTGCATCTCTCTCTCTCTCTTTCTGTCTCTCTTCTAGCAATATTGCACGAGTATGCTAAATCGTAACACACCTCACCAGGTAACCATTCTGAAAAAATGCTGATTTGGAAAGAGGCAATTATTTATATCATATCTGTGCACATAATTTTATAGAAATTTATGATAAAAACATCATTTTAACTTGTGATCACATTCACAGAAAGAATTACAACAATAACACAGACATTTTATCATTTCAGCATTGTTTAAAATTGGAACTTTAATTGAGCTTGGGCTTTCCTTTTTCATGGATAAACAATTTTTCATACTATAATTTTACATAATGTCTCATGCTGTTAATTAAATTTCTGGACAGAGATGTCTCTTAAAACATGTTATGTTAAAACTGTATACTTCTTGACACTTAGACTTATAAAATTAAGGTATTTTTTTCAGTACAAAAGTACGTGTATAAATGATTAATATATGTTTTTCATGACAATGTTTCAATATATTTTTCCCATGTGAAAATATGAATCAAAAGACAGTTCTCAACTACAGTATATGTGAGTGTCTCAGCAAATTTGTCCAGGTTGATAAAGTTTGCTGCATAGTTTCTACGTAGAAGTTTATTTTGTGTTGGGCATTAATGTAATATTGGAATGGAGATTATGTGTTCACATTTTAATCCTTTGCCACATCCATTCCAGGGGAACACAGTAAAATAAAAAATCTCCATCCATGCTTAATGTAAAGTTTAGTGCATAAAGGACATTAAATTACCTGGCCTTATACCATCAGGATCCAGAACATGCGTGAAAGTGGAATGGCTGACGATTAAGGCAATACTTGAATACAGTAAATCCTCGCTAATCTGGTTGCAGTTTATCCAGGTGTAAGGTAATATGGATTGAAATATGAAAAATGAAAAATTATTTTCAGAGTTTAGTACATAATTTAAAAGCCACATTGGATTTGGGAGCAAAAAGGTTTTCACACTGTGTTGAGGCTTGAACTGGATGGAGGAGACACTTTAAATGAATACTCTACGCTGATGTTTTGTTTATTTTTATCAGCACTGTCTATATTATTACATTTTTCATTTATTTCTTCTCTAAATTTTTTTTCTTTAAGGGCTATCAGATTGTACATGGATCAGAAGGTTAGAGTACGATTGGACAGAGGGGAGCCAAAAAGTGTGCAGATTGGAAGAGGAGTTCAACAAGGATGCTGTTTATCACCAATTCTGTTCAACTTGTACAGCGAATGCCTTACCAAGGAAGCTCTGGATGGGCTCGGAGACTTCAAATTAGGAGGGCAAATTATTCAAACTGTGAAATATGCAGATGACCTTGTGTTAATGGCTAAGGAA
>NW_019721758.1:1167734-1171751 GCF_002891405.2 Cryptotermes secundus
ATGGAGAAGATCAGTTGGACCGATTATGTGAGAAATGAAGAAGTGTTAATTAGAGTCAGTGAGCAGAGGAATATCCTACACGAAATAAGAAAACGGAAGGCTAATTGGATTGGTCATGTTTTACGCAGAAACTCCCTTCTAAAAGAAGTTATTGAAGGAAAGATAGAGGGGTGGATAGAAGTGACAAGAAGACGAGGAAGAAGACGTAAGAAGATGCTGGATGACCTTGGGGTCAGAAGAGGATACTGTCATTTGAAGGAGAAAGCTCTAGATCGCATTAAGTGGAGGAATTGTTTTGGAAGAGACTGTGGACCTGTCGTCTGACAGATTACTGATGATGATTATGAAGGGCTATCATTTGCTTCATTCATCTGGATTATCAAATAATCCATATGACCTTCACCCTGATTAGTCTGAATTACCAAGGGTTCAAGGTCTGAGACAGGAGTAATCCAAAAAAATATCTATATTTCAACTGTTACATATTTTCATCGTACTCATAATTGTCCTAACATTCTATGCTGTATTCCATACTCCTGAGGCAACTATGAAGCAATAGCACCACTTTTTCAGAGCTTAAGAATTTATTACTTTGAGGTAAAATTTCATTGTTCAGAAGAACAAGAAATCTTATCATGCCAGATCTGATCCATATGTTAGATGTGTGAATAGCTTGATTCGAGCGCTATGGAAGAAGGTGACACAGGATTACTGTGTATGAAGAATCTTTGTCATGGAACAACAGGAGTGTTTTGGGCTGCCTCCCTTCTTGAGTCATTTAGGCAGATTTTTGTATACCATTACTTTACTTTCACAGCAGGAGTACTGTCAACAAGGATTGCCCTGATGATTGTCATATTTTATTTCCAGATCAAATTGGCAGTCTAGTGTCTTGTGACAGTAACAATGTCAGAAAAGTGGTAACAGTCACCATTCTCAAATTATTTCAATATTTCATATGATCATTGCCTTTCTATCTGCATTTCGTCTTCTGTGAGACACTCACTGACTACACACCAAACTCATATGGAACTTAGGAAGGTGGCCAAAGTACTTGGAAATCTAAGTAAGGTGTTGCCTTGAGGTTTCATTGTCTAATTGCAGTTCTAACATAAGAAATATTTTCTTCACACACACCTGTGGTTATTTGTCTGTTCTATTTTCATTCTTCAGAGAAGGTTTTCCCTTTTCAATTCTGAAAATTGTAGAGAACTTTGACACCTGAAGGATAATATCCTGAAAATTCTGTCTCGATAGTAGAGAGAGAATTTTTGGAAAACTTTGACACATAAATGAATAAATGAGACAGACTAGCTCTTATTTAATCCATTTCTGAAGCCATGCTGAATAATTTCAAGAAAATATGTTCTGTTTCGCACTACATGACATTTAAATCTGGTTCATTGCAACACAGTATGATATGTATGACTTTTCACTGCCTGCAACATGATGATAACTGAGATCTTAATTGTTACTTTTCCAATGGCAGGAAGTTGTACTGTGTATTTCTGAATCCAGATCCACATGCTCTGAAAACCAAATTATACATCTTTTATAGTGATCCTCATATATAACTGATTTTATTGAGATCTTTATTTAATAGTATTCTTGTATCATATATTGGTTTCATTATATTCATCCACTCCACTTGTATGCAGGTAACTGCAGGAATTAGAAACTGCAGTTTAAAGACACTATGGGATATATTTAAACTATAACAAAGGAAATTTAATAGGATGTTGTGACATTCTTTTGGTAGTTCTAATTTTGAAACTCTTTCCACTTCAATTTCCATATATTGACATGCAAATTAAATTTGAAGGTATTGTGACTATGATGTGCCCATGATGTGTCTATAGTTAAGAATTTTTTTTGATTCTACTAAGTGAACTAAATTTAAACAACATGTGAACATTATTTTTTCATCATCATCCTACTAATTCTGAAAGCATGTGTCATATCATTGATATCTGCTTGTTAACATAACCACTCACTTGAAATTGCTCCACTATTTGCATTAAGTAACAAAGTCAAGTGGCCAGCACTCCTGCTTCATATTTAAGAAGTAGTGGGTTCCAATTTTGGCCCCAAGGCCAGCTATACCAACTGATATTTTTGTTTTCCTCAGTCCTTTCCAGATAAATATTAGGGCAATACCCAAAATGAAGCCATTACCTCTTCCTTCCACATCCTTTCCAATACGGTATTCATTAATCATTATATTATACTGAGCAATTGAAAGCTTCATAAAATAAACAAATGACAATTGCTTTCCCTCTCTGTGGGTTAAAGCACCTGTTATGAATATATAATAATCGCCACTTGAGAAGTCAGCATAACTTGTGCTACATTAGTGACAGGATTAGTCCTTATTGTTGTAGAGTAGACAAGAAGAGAATTTGTAGTTGGATTGTTGAGAGTACTTATGTGAAGACTATTAACATCTGAATTCTGAAGCATATATGTTGTTAGCATTTTTATGCAGTTTCCTCCCATATACAGCATGTTTGAAAATAAGAGCACAAATTCCAAATAGTTCTAATGTTTCTTGGTTTTTATAGTTCATTTAATGCATAAAATGAATAACATTAACTCTTCAATATTTTTAACACTAACTGACGCTTCCTTTGATTTTTATTGTTGATTTTATGGATGTTCCAGTATCACTAGAGAAATGTTCTAATGCAAAAGCTAACACTACTTTCAACAAAGATTAAGCACCACATTTTTTACTTTGCAATGTGTTTACTTTAAATATAATGTCTAGCATTAATTATTCATCATTTTCATTATATAAATTAATTTTTAATCGATCCATTTATGCATGTTTCAATGCTTCGTTAGAGCTTTTATAATCTAAACACCATACTGTGATCTAAAGAGAGGTGAAGTACGAAAAAGTTATTTATTCTGCAATATGGCTTATTTACATACATACACTTAAAGAGGGTAGATGCACTTAAGACAGATGCTGGAACTCTGACTTGTTAATGTAATGTAAGCTTCAGCTACATGCACCAAGAATCAATGTGTCTCTGCCAGATCCTCAATACTCTTTTCTTTTGTCTCACCCCCCACCCCATAAAAATCACCAACTGGAGTTGTGAATAAAAAATAAACATCTGTTATTCACCATGAGCATACTATCTGACCTTAACTCTCCTTATCTTAGTAACAATGCCTTTGCAGATTTATATCCATATAATTATTCTGAACTGTTTGTAATCTTAGATAAAAACATGCAGAGTTCAGGTACTTATTTATGAAACATTCTGTATGTACATACCTCCAGTATTACATCTCATATGAATTATGAACATGTAGATAAAGCAGGTAAATAGTTTTCACATAAACCTCTCATAATGGTATGCTGTATTACAGAACAGTTGTAGTCAAGCATGTGCATTGAGGGTATGATTTATGGTAAAATAAGTTCTGGTAGCCATATTTCCAATAATTAAATATTCCTCCACCTGTCAGTATTTGGATATCAAAGTACTATTTCAACTTTGTACATAAATTCATTTTTACATTTGAATATCAATTTCTATCAGAGACCTTACTCTTTTATGTTTTCAAAGAAGAATATCTGGAAACAAGGGGTTAATCTTATAGCACTCTTTGTATTTGGCAGAACAGTAGTGTCCGTGAAAGGCTTTCTGTGCTTGCAAACTGTTCCACCCACAATCATATAAGCATTTAAACTGCCACCTCACCAGGTGATTGAAAAACATTATAATCTGTTTATAACCCAGAACATACTTCTGTCCTGTTGTTGAATATGATGCTGAACCAAATGTAATGATCAGCAGTTGTATGAGGGGGGATCCAAAAATAACCGGAAACGACCTGTTGTGCGTGCATGCTTTGTAGTTACGAGTTGTGCTGCTAGGTGGTGTTAGCTGGGGGTCTCCTGCGACTGTTAGTGAGCTGGCGTCAGTCTGAGTTAAGTGGTTTGTCTGTGGTGCTCTGTTGTGTGCGTTCCTGTTTCAACCCTTTGGCGATTAGTGAGATGGC
>NW_019721758.1:1171838-1182819 GCF_002891405.2 Cryptotermes secundus
GGTTGAAACAGGAACGCACACAACAGAGCACCACAGACAAACCACTTAACTCAGATTGACGCCAGTTCACTAACAGTCGCGGGAGACCCCCAGCTAACACCATCTAGCAGCACAACTCGTAACTACAAAGCATGCGTGCCCAAAAGGTCGTTTCCGGTTATTTTTGGGTCCCCCTTCGTATGTTTGATCAAACTCTATATGTCGAAACTTTCAACCTTTCCTTTTTAACAAGTGCTGCACACACATAGACTTCCATCAAAGTAACAAGTGTATGCATTTGTTTATGTGAAATGCAGGCAACACAGTCAGAGCTTAATATATTTTATCATGAAAGGGAATATGATGTCAACACTGTGAAATACTTAGAAGAGTGTACTGTGAAAGCTTCAATAAATTTCTGCAGTATATCAGTGTTGCTTGTGGTGCTAAATGCAGCCCGTTTTAGTGGAAATATATATAAAAAGAAACTCTATACATATTTTCCATTACAAAATATAAGTATTATTTGTAACCTTGTTACTTGGAATATAAGTAATAGATTACAAAGGATGTAATGTAGTGCTTGGAGTTTTTATGTGCAAATAATTGTATTTTACTTGCTGCTTGATAACAGGACAGTTAATTTTGTATTCTGCTAGAACTAGTACTCAAATTTTACTGTGAAATTTATATTACATTTCTGTTTATGTGGATGCTGAGAAGGTATAAAATATATTGAATCAGTTTCTGAAAGAAAGATAATTTTCTATAAAATTGTCGACTTTGGAAATTTGATATGATATTCAATTGATGCTTAACACAATAGGGAAATCAGACTAAAATATGTTGTAGTTTTTAACTTAAAATCCAACATATTTCATTGTAATGATAGAATTCGTACTTCGTAGTCATGTTACAATGGTATTCTCCTTTCTAGATGAAGAATTTTCTTCTTATTCAATGAGATTACTTTAACATGTTCAGCAGCGGCAAGCTTAACAATGATCTCAGAGAAAATGATGTTATCATAACTAAGTTTGTCATTGTCTCACATGAGGTATTATGGTAATTCTCACAGGCATTTTGCCGCCCGGCCATGACAAAGACAACATCACATTCCAGTGTTTCTAGCCAGGGAGGAGTGGCTACACCGGTTGATGAAAGGCCATTGACAACACATTCTGATGTGACAGCCATAGGCCCTCCTTCAGGATCCCCTGGCGTTCCACAACAGGCTGCAATACGCAGGGACTCCCAAGGTACGGCCAAGCGACGCTATAGCCTCCAACCCCAGCGCAGCATCCTTCACTAAGGCACTGGAATGTGTGATATTGGAGATGTAGATTAGTAATTTTGCTATTGTAGCATTCCATTTGCAGAAATATTTTTAATTATTTGCCATTTTTCCACTTCTCAAGGCTTGTTTATTTATTAATTTATTATATGTTTTTGCAGTAGCTTTGGAGGCTACAATTTCCTAGAAAAGGTAAAACTCAAATTTAATTTTATTGGCTATGAAGAAATTCTTATGAGTTTGAAGCTAAGAATACAACATTAACACTATCAACCTGGGTACTCTGTAATTCAGTGTTTTAGAAATGTTTCCAAAGAGAAATGAATTAAATTACATTTCATAATGAAATTTGTAAACATATTACACGTTTTTTTCACATACACTTATAAATTTAGATAGCATTATTCTACAATGATTCAAGCACCATTTCAGTATTTCACTAATTAATATAAAGAATAATTACTTCCTTGACTGAAATGTCAGAAAAAGTATATTACATAGATTCCAGTTTCTAAAAATAAACAGATATTTTTCTTAACATCATTGTTAATATAATTGCAATTTGTGTGGTAGGCTACTTCCATGACAAATTTACTTTAATACATTGACTTAAAGAAGAATATAATAATACATATAAATTATATAAATAATTTTTTTTTTCACGTCGTTCGCAAGGGCATGCAATTATATCATTAGGGGGCCATACCATACCTCAGGTAGTTAGTCGCTGCTTCCTACTGCGGCATCACAGGTTTCATCCTTGTTTGGGTCATGAGGTTTATGATGGACAAAGTGACAATGGTTAGGTTTCCTCTGAATATTTCAGTTTCCCCTACCAATTCTCACTCACCAGCTGCTCCATATTCATTACTCATCATCGATGCTATACAGTCTCATTACTGGAGATGTCATTAAAGAAAAGAACTTATATCATTAGGAACGTCGTGAATTATACAACTCAACTAATACCCAGCCGATCACAGTGGCCGCACAGTCTAAGGCGTGAATTGTCTTCGCCAGCTCAAACACTGGGATCGTGGGTTTGGATCAAGCTCAAGACTTTGTTGCCTCTCCACATTTCTTCTGCGTTTATGTTCTCCTGTGTAGGTAATGTTTGAATAAATCAAAGATAAACCAGTTTCCTAGGTACAGGAAGCAAGAAGTACAGTCAAAATTTTGGTGGGAAATTCTCTTTGAAAGCAGCTGTTTGAAAGTGTAAGTAGCATATATGAATTTGAAAATGCCTGTTAACTATGATCTGAATGTCACTACACAGAAATTATAAATGTAATAGAATTAGTAAAGTAAGTAAAAGTTTTTCTCAAAAATTGAAAATAATGGAAGTATATATGATTACAAAGTTTCTAGGGTTTGTCTTAAATTAAAGTTAATATTAAACAATGTGTTAAAAAAAGGCAGGATAATTTCAGTATGACAATGGACCTTTCCCTTCCTATAAAAGTTGGGATGTTCCTTAACTGTTAGCTTCTCATAATTACTTAAGAAGCAAAGAAAGAATACAACTTACAAATTCTGAACTCTTTGAACATATAATTTCCTCTTAATAAAAATCACCAATAAAAAATACGTAGAAAATGATTTTATGTGACTTACTCGTATTTAACTTGTAAAATGTTGTGATGGTGATAATATTAGTAGGTTCTGATTACAGATACTGAGAAAAATTGAATTGATATGTTGACCAATCTTTGAAATTGGTGCTTGTATGAATGTTACTCTTTTTATTAAAGCGAACTTCATTTACTTTTCTGGCATACTTGTAGGGGTTTCCCCTAACATAAACAAGTACTACTGAAAGTGTAACAGAGGAGTTAAAAAATGAATTTTAAGTTTATAAGTGTGTAATAGAGTGTTATTAGTTATCAATCACAATCATTCTTATTATAATATTACTATAAACACCTACCACATGACTACCTTTGTAACCCCTTTGATAGAGTGGAGCACAAAACTTGTCCAGTATGCTATCTTGCATGGAATTTCAGTCACAGAGAATGGCACTACTTCACACACTCATTGTAGAAAACACTTAGAGAAAAACTGTTTTCCCCTCATAATTTCATTCAAGAATTTAAGTGATCATTTACTTCTATATGTTGGCAGATAGAAACTTTGTGCAAATTTCAAGATATTGTTATGAGCAGTTTTTGTTCCAGCCTGTATTTAGCTTATATTTTTGTTTTTGTTTTTAACTTTCATTTTCTGTGCTGAATCTATGTTTTGAAACCCAGTGATTGATTTGCACTGCTCTTTGTATAGTACAAATTTATATACTTCATGTAGTTTAGGACAGCCTAATCTTAGCTTGAGTGACTTTTACTGAATGCCAGATGATACAATTAATGCATTCAGATTGGCGTCCTACGTGTATATGACCCAGTTAATTTTAAAATGATTAAGAAATAGTACAGTAAGACTGGTACCTAAACACTTGTACACCTAGATAACTGTACAGTGTTACTTAATTATAAGAACATGCTTAAGACCATTCATAAACTCTCACCGAAACTTTGGAAATACATATACCTGATGTACATTTTATTTCTCCTTAGTACATCTATTTATATATAGTATGTTACATTCATAATATCTGAACATTGTTTCATGAGCTGGGTGCAATGGAGTTTATCAAATCCATTATTCAGACTTCAGTGATAAATGGGAACCCTCAAACAGGCCAACCTCTCTACTAAGCATCAAACATTGAAGGCATATGGGGCTTGCGGAGATAAAATCCACATATTTTGGTGGTGAGTGGTCAGCTTTGGCCACTTTGTCTCCAGTGAAATAGCTCCTGGTTCGCCTTGCACTTGGGGATGAATGTCTTCCACATATGCTCATAATGTAGTGAAAGGGAAGATGTCTTTCTCTGATGGGAAACCATTCCCGACTCTCCAGTCCATAAAAGTCACGTACTGAGATATTATAACTCATTTATTAAACAGTTAACTAATATTGTTCATTCAAAACTCATATTTCTTTTTCAAATTACCCATTGTTATTTTCTTATATTATCACCACTGATGTCTTCTCTGTATCTCTGGACACATTGTTGGAATATATCTATAATCCTTTCCGGTTGATATTTTGTATCTCCTGTCCTCTTATATTAAACATCTTTCTTAAACTTCACATAAAGAACAGATTTAACATCTGACAATATTGCCTGTCTGCAGAAGAATATAGGTGGAAGTCTTCCAAGCGTAAGTAGGCCAAAACTCATCTTGCATTTAAATTAAATAACTGAAGATCTGATGACCTTGTTAATTTTTATATTGGTGCTGAAATATGGCTAGATATGTGTACAGCGAAACACTTTATATGTATATTAGCTTAAATTTACATGCTGTGTTTTATCAAGAGATGATGAAGTGTTCCTAATTGTCTTCCTTCTTTAAATCTTTGAATTCCTCCAGTTTATAACAGCAACGTGTGCGATAATAATTTGTACACTGCTTATTTTTCATTCTGATGGGTGCACAAAAACTTTCTTATTAATGAGAGAAGAATATGATAAACATATTGATGTAAAAGTAATGCTTTATTCTAAATAACTGTCTTGCATCAATGCCACTTCACTATGATTGATTTTGCTCAAACTAATGGCTATATTACTGTCTTGTTGTTATGGTGCCTGCTACTGACATTATTCTGCAGTAGAGGTCATGTAACTGAGTTCTCTTCTATCACCTCAACTTGGAAGTTCGTAATTCATATGCTCAAATATGAATACTTTATACTTAAAGCTCATAAATATTTGTGTATGGCTGAAGAATAAGATAATCTCAGATTGGAAGGAGCCAACTCTCCAGTAGAAAAGTGGTAGTTATTAAATGAGAGCTGCAAGTCTTCATGTCATACTTCCATACATGTGAAATGAAGATGAGTATTTACAAACAACTGCCTTTTGATAACACAATTTTTATGCAGATAATTCCGCATGTAAGCATGAAAGTAACAAGAGGGATACAGTCCTACAGTCTTCTTCACCTGTAAGCTTACAGATCATTGCCTGAATGGAGGAAAAGACTGTAAACCACTCATTTATAAATAACTGCTCTGTCATTTAAGTTCCTTTCCTTGAGTTCAGACCAGGAGTTGTCTAAAATTTGAAAGTTACTATCTTCTGGGATGTAAAGCTATGTAGGCTGGTAGAAAGGTTACAGTATTTTGAAGGTACCTGCTTCTGAGAACCTCAAATCTAATGTTTTTGAAATTTGAACACTGATTGTATACGCTGATCCGTTAAGTTCATTAGTAACGTTGAAAACTATCCTGACTGAAATTTGCTTTTATGGTTATCCTTAATTCCTCCAAGAAAATAATGGGACAGTACTTTAAAATAGGCCATGAATTCACTATTTTACATTCTTTCATGCTCATTATTCATCCATCAGATTATTCAATGTTACATAATCTTAACAGTTCTGAACATCAAATAAACCAAGAAGAGATAATTGTAATTGTCTTTATATCTGCCAGTACAACAGATCACTTTGTGCTATATAACAATATATAATAATAAAATAATATTTGTTATTATTATAATACCATGATATATTTCAATTGTACTGTCAAGTTGTACTGTCCAGAAATATAATATCTGTATTATACATACATACATACATACATCAGCGTTTCAGAGTATTCACAAGTGTGCAACTGGCACTGAATATAAAACTTGTCAAACAACAGTCACAAGACAATCACAGATAAAATCGCAGAAACATCAATTCAACCATAGTTAAAATCTAAACTGAATGGTACTATTAATGTACAATTGGCACAAACTTTTAGATCTTATCATTATCATTATCATTTATCATTCAGATGGTCACAGTTTACAAATAAAGTCTAAAATTAAAAAAAAAAATGTAATGGTACTAAAATTAATGGGGAATCATATCCAGTTTTACAGTGTCGTTTTTAACATGACACTGGTTGTTAATACAATATATTTCAAATTATACCTTAAATTTCAGACTTTCAGAATTTCTCTGCATTACAGTTTCCATACCACCAATGTATTCACTTACAGATATATTGCTTGCATCAGATATGCATATAACTGTTTGGTTTTGGTTTCAGTATATGAATATATGAACATCAGATGCAAGCAATAGAGTTATAAGTGCATACATTGGTGGCATGTAAATTGTAACATATTGCATTATCTTACATTGACTTAAAATTGTAATTTTTATTATATATAATATTAACAACCAATGTTTTGTTAATGACATTGTGATATTGGGTCTGATACTCAATGAATTTTAATTACAAGTTGTTTTAATTGTAGACTTTATTTGTAAACTGTGACCACCTGAAGTCAATTGAAGGATTGAAACTTGCCCTGGTACCATAATAATAAATATCGTTTTTGTTATATATCATAAAAGTGGTTCATTGTGTTGGTGAATATAAAAGAATATACATACAATTACATGAACACACAACAGGATGCAGGCACTACATTTCAAGCATAAATAAACTACATAGATGAGTAGATACCCAGCAATAGTCATGGTATAAATTAAGAGATCTTAAAATCGTTTACTCAATGAAAAATGGGTGATTCATAAGATAAGTGTGATTATTGTGTGACAAGTTCTAACATCCACAACTTCTTTTCCAATTAATTAACATATTAAGTCATATTAGCCATTGAAATAGAACCTCATGAAACTTGTTACAATTTTTTTTATATCATCTTAATGGTTTAATGCACTAAAATGTTGTAATTCATATATATGTATATATGATGCTGTAACTTCTTTTTATTAATTATATTATGTAAAGTCTCAAAGTTCTTTAACCAAGACTGGTATGCATTTCTTATGCATAACTTTCCTCACTTTGAGGTGAAAATTCTTTTTCCTCTTTCCTTAATTACACAGTCTTACATGGTGTACACCTGATGTATTTACATGATGTTTCATTTTTGAAAAAATACTATAACTTAATTGGTCAATAAAACTCTTCAAGAGTTGTAGGAGTAAGGAATCTATAGGCCTTGAATTAGTGATTTAATTTTTTTTAAGTAGAGAGAGAATTCTGTTGAATGTTAATTTATTATGCATTATAGTAAATTTAAATGTGTAATGAATACTAACTATCAGAGCATAGTATCTCTAACATAGAAGCTACATTCTGTGTCTGGGTGAAGCACTGAACTTCAGTAGACATTAATGTAATCAAGTTGTGACTGGTGAAGTACCAATACTTCAGTAGATATATGAGTATAATGTCATTGCTGATTAATCTATGTAAATTTCTCCTCAGCTGATAAAGCTCAGTAATATTTGTTAACTGCCATATTGGTTTTTACATGTTCTGTTCCTTTCAGCCATATGTGTTCTTTGACTTTACACAGATATATGAAGATCCAGATATTTTCTGGCACTTTTGCAAAACTACACATGTTGTGTTCATGAATATATAATTTTATAAAATCAAAAAGACATCGGTACAGTCTTATGATTGTCCACTAAACTGCATAGCTGTTGAACCACATATATTTATACCATGTTAAAATATCTTAGTAGATAATTCTGTTTAGATTTTTATTTCTTTCAGCAATTTTTAGTCCTATGACTCCAAATCCCCCTTGCTGAATCAAATGTGATGGCTTCAAACATGTTGTTGCTTATCTATAAAGCAATTTCTAATTTCAAATTAGACACTTGTATGATGAATATTTCAGTGAACTTGTCAATGCATAATGGATAAGAAATGTAAATGTATAGTTATGTGTTCTAGTTAATAATATTGTTATAATTTTGGCTGTGTTGTTTATAAGAAAATAAGTCACTTTATGTTTGTAACAATTTTGTGGAATTATTAACTGGTGAAATATGAAATCCGTTCAAAGGCAACACTTAACGTTTTTAGTATGAAACTGTTCTTAACTATAGACTTTGGTACTTACTTAATTTTAGAGCACATGGATATTGCTTTGAGGCAAAGATCCACATGCAACATTCTCTAACTTCATATAAGAATTCCAATTTGTAGACAAGTCACTGCTCTTTAATAAATGACAAATACCCTGTAAGTTTCAGATACTGTACAAAAGTATGAACAGCTTGCCAAACATTGGGCTGCCACTTTTCTACACAAGTGAATTTCAATCATTTGTCAGCATTAATCTTCAGGGTATGTATCATGGGCACTAAACCAAGCATCAGGTTATAAATGATAATTTTATAATAATATTTCTCTAAAATTAACTGCAGAATTGGAAACTAGTTTCAACATTAAAGTTTGACTGTCGAGCACAAAATGAAATGATTAGAAAGCGTGATATGATGATATCCATATTTTCTTTCAAACATCTCCTTACAGTACCAAGGACTCTTAGAGGTGACTGTTATGGGATGTGTGATATAAATAATACTGCTTGGAAAATTAATAGGCAGCACCAGAAGCTCCAATTCTAGATTTCTATGTCAGTCACTGAAAGTATTATCATTAGATTAGATTTGATTAAAGGAGTGGATTTTAATAATCATTGCATTGTAACTGTCTTTTATTTATTGCTCATCTTCTTTTTAAGATTTAGGCTGTAGCAGCCTTCTCACAGCAGAAATTCAGTACTGTCTTTAATGTGGCCATATATCAGTAATATGATTCCATGAAGCAGGTTCTAAGTTGACACGTTACTGATTCAGCTAGAACCTTATAGCTATGCAGGACATAAGCTTCATTTATTCTTCTCTAGGCGTGGACTACCAGTATTCCTGATGTTCTCTGCTCCTCCAGTCTCTGATGATCCACTTAGCAACTGATTCTGACATAATACAGGACAGTTCAGACCCTATAAATGGATGTAAAGATCCTTTCTTTGCCAAGTTATCAGCGATTTCATTATCTTCAATTACTCTGTCATGGCACACATATCAGTTATAGCATTTTATATGCAACAATTTTATTAGGGATTAATGACAGTCCTGAGTTAACAACTTCCATATTGTAATTGTCGAGTGTTTCCACTGCAACTTAGTCTGATAGAATATAGCTGTTTATGTTTTCATAACTCATACCTGTATTCTCGAATGCACAAGGCTTAATGGTGTATAGTTTTCGTAGAATACTGTGATTTATTGTACAAGGCAAAGGCTAAGTTTCTTCCTTATACCATATGAACACACCCCAACAACAATGCCTTAAATTTCCTTGGACCTCTCTGTGTGCCACATTAATTTTCCAGTTCTGTCATACTGTAACCAGTTTTCTCAGGAAATTTGATTATGAATGGTTCATGAAGTACATATCTTGATGTTATTTCAGAGGCCCTTTCTCTAAGATGGATTTCTTCTTCATTTGAGTTAATAAATTCATACCTGAATCTCAGCCTCCAACTTCAAAACAGTGTTATATTTCTACAAGTAATGGACACTTTTATCAACTGCAAACAGGAGCCACATTGAGCGTCCAAACAGTTTCAGCACTCAGATTCATACTTCAGGACTTACAATGGCTGAATTGCTGAGTTTGAAATTAAATTTAGTATAAAGGTTTTATGTATTATTATTATTATTATTATTATTATTATTATTGGAGGGGGTGGGTTTCCCCATGCACTTAGACCAGTTGTTGATCTATTGTGCGTCCCCCTTTAATTTCTACGGTCACCATGCCCTTCCAGTACTGGTGCTCGCTATCAGCCCCGTTCTGCCAGCGAGGTCGGCCCTCTCTGGCAGTGATCCCCTATACTTCCCCATCTACTGGAGGAATTGGAAACTCTTTGGGCGGGAAACTTTCCCTAATTTTGCTCAGAGGTCTCCTAGAGACATGAGGATCTTTTACATACCGTAAATCTACGACACGGGACACACGGCTTAAAGTCCCTCCCGTAGGACTTGTTCCCTGAATTTTTCCGCCCTTAAAAATTCCATGACGTCTGCCGGGTTTGAACCCGCGTACCTTGAGTCATGAGGTGGGAACGTTACCCCTAGACTACGGAGGCCGCTAAGGCCTTATGTATGTCATTAGACACCTCTTTTTAGTTTGAATAATGTGGTACAGTCGAAGAGTCTTATAGTTACACAGGCCCTGTGGTATAGCCCTGCCACTTTTTAAAGTTAGGAAGTTCTTACACACATGATTGGTTACACATACCATATTTTGTCTCAGGTATAACATTTTTTGAGAAACACATTCTGCCATTAAAAGTTCTAAGCCATAGTACATACAATACAATATATATTGTATATATAATAATGAATTTTTACACTTATTTGGTTAATTAAAGTTAGGGACTTTTTGTATGTAAAGAAGCACGTTGATAAATAACCATTCCACAAAATCGTTCCAGGAAGAGTAAAGTTGTTCATAGTCAATAAAGAAAAGAACCATTTTGCACACTCTATATGCAGTCATTTACGTAAAAAATAAATGCATTTCAGTCAAATTCTCTTATCAGCTACTGTATGCTGTAACAAATAAAATTAAAATTAAATACGTAATTCGTAACTTGAGAGTAATTTATTGAATACTGAAAATTTAGAGTATTTAATTTATACTGTTTAAAGGTGATCTAAATGTTTGTATATGCAGTTATATGTTTAAAGAATTTTATCTATAAAACTTCACAGAAATTTTATTTTATGTGTCATTGATTATCTGTATACATAATTTACTTTCATGGCTGTAATTCTTATGTGTATATATATATATATATATATA
>NW_019721758.1:1183059-1186641 GCF_002891405.2 Cryptotermes secundus
ATATATATATAAGGGAAAGGTAATATATTTCCATTACACTTGCTCAAAAATATTTTCAATCACTTTGAAAGGGCTATATTCAGTAATATCTGAAACTATTTTTCCTTCATCAGCCTCAGTCTACATTAGACAACTTCATCACTTTCTAAACAATAGTTTATGCTGCATAGTTGATGAGTTACTGATGGGTTATTAAATAATTACAACAAATAAAATAGAAACAACATAAGATAAATAATAATACAGATTTCGTATTTAGCTTTAATTCTGTCATCATCACCATTCTGAGTATTAGGTACAGTTGTTCTCTTTAGGGCGGATTGGAAACTTTTCCCTTTCAATTTATACTTTTGGAAAACATTTTTCAAATGTGTTATGGAGTCAAAAATAAAATTTAATGATCATATATACAATTTTGTCATTGTTTCTGAGTTCATTGTTGGTTTAAGAATGTCATATGTGTTGTGCTGTGTACCTCATGAAAATCATTTCAGCTGACTTTAAAATAATGTAGAAAACCTCACCACTGAATTCACCATTTATAATAATAATAATATCTTTATTGCTTCAAGAAAAACGTACAGGCGACACAATCACCACAGTTGTAGAAGCAGTCCCAAATAGTAACATATACTATAATAAAACAGTTGCAATAATACAACTTAGTCAATGCTTAGTATAATAAATCAATAATAACTAAAATATGGACATTATAAGCAATTAATAATAAAAGTATANAGAAAATTATTTATAGCTAACTTAAATTTTTTATAATCACTCGATAATTTTCTTAAATTATGTGGCAGATTATTAAATATTTTAATACCCATACAACACACACTATTCTTATATTTGGCCAAATTTATCAATGGCACGTGTAAGCTGGTACTTTGTCGTGTATTTATGACATGTATTTCAGCATTTAGTGCAAACAAATGCATATTTTTCACCACCAGAAGCAAAAGCGAAAGTATATATTGAGAATAAAAAGGCAATATGTTTAAATATTTAAAAAATCCCCGGCAAGAGGCTCTAGAATTTACATTCATAATACTCCTTATAATTCTTTTTTGCACTATGAAGACATCCTTGCTATTAGTGGCATTTCCCCAAAAGGCAATTCCATATACAATTATAGAGTGAGCATAGGCAAAATATATCATTTTTAGATCATTAATAGATAGTAACGATTTCAGAGACCTAATGGCAAAGCAAGCAGAATTTAATTTCTTTATTGTTTTAGATATATGTCCTTGCCAAGATAAGGATGGATCCAAAGACACCCCCAGAAAGTCCATAACTTGTGTACTATTAATGTCAGAATGTAAATACTTTATAGGGGAGTTTACAATATGTTTCCTTATCCTTGTAAAATACATACAATATGTTTTATTAAAATTTAATATCAAGGAATTTGCCTGAAACCATCTCATCAATTTCTCAACAACTAAATTAAAACATTCTTTAAGCTGATTAGGATCTGAAGTAGATACTATTAGACTAATGTCATCTGCAAATAGGATGGGTTTTGACATATTATTTACTGCTGCTGGCAAATCATTTATATATAATAAAAAAAATAATGGCCCAAGAATTGATCCCTGTGGTACTCCCAGTCTGATCTGTTTCCACTCAGAAAAATATTGTATAGCTTGTTTATCCTTAATTACTACTCATTGGTATCTATCACTTAAATATGAGGTAAGCAATATTTGCTAGAGTGGTTCTGGCGGATAAAGTTTACACTTTTCTGTTTTATAAATTCATCCTAAAATACTGAATTGGAATACGAAAGCACAGTGAGACAGTCACATTACATGTCTCAATTTTACGTTAATAAAACTAAAATTACTAATGTGGGAGGGGAGAGGGATGCATTTCCATGAATCTACTTTTAGCCCTTCTTCGTGGTTTCCATATAGTACAGAGTGAAAGTGTGAAAAGTAATTCTGAAATACTGACATATTCATTACAGGCGTGTTATGTTTTCTCATGGCTCTTTTAACTTGCAGCATCATATCAAAAAGTGTGCTGCCTCATTGTTTGTATCATAATAATATATGGCTTTATAGCTTATTAAGAAGTTCTGGGAAGAGCTAATTATTTACTTTCCTTTGATAAGATATGGACATACACACAGACAGCTGGGTGATCTCATAAGTTTTCTTGATATGAAATGGACCGCATAAAAAAAGAAAAAAATAATGGGGGGAAGCAGACAGAGAGACAAACAGCATGGTGATCTCATAAGCGTCACAAGCCCCAAAAATAAGGGAGAATTCACAGACATACATAGACAGGTACACATACAGACAGCAAGGTGATTTCAGAAGCCTTTTATTTTTTCAAAATAAGAAAATATATGTTAACAAGGTGAGTTCATGTGCCACATAAGCCTAAAAATTAAGGAGGGGTGAATTCACAGGCATATGGACAAATAAAAGGATACAGAGACAGACAGCAAGGTGATCTCATAAGCCTCCTTTAAATTTATTTTTTCAAAATAAGGGCAGTAGGTTAAAAAGGGGATCAGACTATGGGATTAACTAAAAAGGTAACTAGTAAGTTATTATCTAAAACACAATAGGCCACTGTAAGTCACGGTGCAAGGGCCAAGAAGCCCATCCCTTATACATTCAAGTTATTATCTAGAACAGGGGTCTCCAAATTTTTCGAAACGTGGGCCACATTAGGTAATTCAGCACTTTCAACGGGCCGGATAAAATGAGAAATTAATAACTCTAGGTATATGAGTTTTATTGAAAGCACAGAATTTCATAAACTAAATACAAAGTACGTGAAAACAAATTATCGTATATTAATGAAAACAGACAGTAGCAGCAAATGCTCATATTTTCATCACAAATTATAATAAAACAATTAATGTGAATGATTGAACTCGTTTTGCATTCTTAAAATCTGATTAGATTGAGTTGTTGATCTGTTACAATTACACTGCACCACTGCAAGAAGGCTTGTGCACAAGACAGCTGGTAACGAACTGCTCGCGCTATCTACATTGCCATGAAGTGACACTGCCGATCGAGGACGAACAAGTACGAAGAAATACCGCGCAGTATACGGTCCAGAATTAGTAAAATTGTGAATAATATCAATATTAACATAATATGGAATATCAATATATTTTAAACACAATCTTAATTAATGAATTTGAAATCTACGAAGAAGTAATTTTTACCAGTACTCACTGGAAAATTAGTTCCATTGGCGCATTTCTGCACAATTCTTTCGCGGGCCGGATGTGACCCACGGGCCATAGTTTGGAGACCCTTGATCTAGGAAATCAGTAAGTTATTAACTAGAAATCTGGTAGACTAGCACACAAAGACAATATGCTCTGCTGCACATAAGGCAACCAGACCCATCACTGTTTTGTAGGTCGGTTGATTTCCCTCTCAGACACATTGCATGCATGCAGTTTTCATTGCCTCTCAAAAGAGGTACATATATATATATATATATATCATTCATAGGGGGAAACCTATTTACTGTGACAATGAGCTGTGAAGAACTTCATAGACCTAGCATTCTCCTGTCATAATTTTGTGAACTCTAAAGATT
>NW_019721758.1:1186977-1276020 GCF_002891405.2 Cryptotermes secundus
AGCCCACACAACCTCGTGCTGACGCCTCCCCCATTGGGACTATCCACTAAGAGGAACCTGAATATTTTACTTGGACGGTTTTAACTTTAATTTTAACATTAACGACCCGCTTTGTGGGTGATATTTTAAATGCAAATGGGATACCCGCACTCGGGGTACTGGATGTTGTTGTGTTTTACGCTCCGATACGTGTAACATCTTCCACAAAAAACTGTATATTGTGATTGTTGAGCAGTGCAAGTGTTTCCATGTTTTTGTTGTGGTTGCCTCTGATGATGGCTCTTTGTGAGCCGAAACATGTAAGGCAAATGTGAGAAAATGGTGACAAGAATATATATTGTTACACTCAACGGAGGTTCTATTGATAATTGGTAAAATGGAGGATTTTAGTATTCTTACATCAGTGTATCACTTGCATAATTAACATCAGATCACTCAAATCAAACTGACCTTTTTGAATCATTATTTGTGTTAGGAGCAGTACAGTAATGTATTTAGAATATTAGAATGGTGCTGCAACAACATGTTTTTGACTGTGAACACTTCAAGAATTCATATTTTATCACAAAATATGATTGGACTATATACTTTCTTGCAATGTGTTACATGTGGAAGTCTTCTAAAAATTTTATACTATTTGTACAATGTTATAATGATGCAACAATGTGGTTGTAGTGTATTGTAACACTGGATTGTAATGTGAACTAGAAACTTATCGAGTTATGATGTTTGTAAAGTCATTCTGCTTAAAGTTTGTAGCCTTAATAATGCAGTACTTATATTTGTTTATGGTTTAAAATACAATCAGTAAAAACTGTGATATTTATTGTAACCATATTTCTTTACTATAATACGCAAATTATCATTTCTGATAGAATTACTGAAAATTCAGACAGAGATCATCTAGTTTTTATATTTTAGCTTAGTGTGTTCTTATTACATTACACAACTCAGATAAGATGTGTGGAAAGTAAGACCAAGCTAACATAGGCTTCTAAAGAAGGGCTCAGCTCCATGAGTGAGTGAGTGAACCTGGGCTATTATTACAACAGAACTTTGACATATCACTGATCTTAATTTTATATCTGCATAGTTTCTGCAAATGGTTTTATAAGTAGTTTACTTAAAAATTTCTACTAAAATTTGCAATTCCGTTGTTCTAGTGAATAAACCTACATCGTGAAGTTATTTAATTCGATGAAAAATTCTTCAGAAATCAGAAATTAGGTTGTAAGTCTTCTGCAATAATTTCTACAGTCTGGTGTTATAACAAGGTCATACCCAAGATCTTCTGTTGAGTATGGACAATGTTAAGATTCATTAACATAAGCTACAGTTTAATACATATGCTGAACAGGATCTTTGTCAAAGAGAATAGAACATTGTTGCATTATTGTTATGACAATCACCTTCACTATTTTCATGCTGTATTTTCTAAAGTGTCACAACTTTTAAATGTGCTAGAACCACAATTCAGTGTGATATTAATTGTAAGGATATTGTACTAAAGTTATAAAATTGAAGCTGTAACTTTTTTAAATTCTGTATGGTGGAAAATAAAATTCTATTTCACCTTCAGAAAATTTCTGTAATAGACAAGCATTATCAACTTCTAAGACCAGTGGCGGCCAGCAGCTCTTTATACTTACAAATTCCAAGGAACAGAGCTTTTCCTAGAGAAACTAATAGCCACTCAGCCTGTCAAGATATTCTTTGTTTATGGAAATGAACATTCATTTCCATGTTCACAAGAGCCTGCCACTGGGCCCTAATCTGAGCCAGTAGAATCCAGCCACACCCTTGCATCTTATTTCCCCAACTTCATTTTAAGACTGTGTTCCTATCTGTGTCTAGTGCTCCCAAGTGATTTTTTCTATTTAAGGTTTAATGACAATAATCTTGTATGTGTTTTTCATTCTTTCCATATGTACTATTTGCCTCATACAGCCCATCCTCCCTGGCTTGATCAGCTAGCAATACATGCTGAAGAGTATAAAGTATGAAGTTCCTCATTTTCCAGTTGTTTCCAGCCTCTTGTTTCATCATTTTAGGTCCAAATATTCTCCTCAACATCCTGTTTTCAAATACCCCAAGTTCCTTAACATGATAGAGAATCTACACAGCCACACAAAATAATAGGTAAAATTATAATTTTGTGTACTTTACATTTTAAGATAAATATGTGGGAAGTAATTATTCTGAAATAAATACTAGGAAGCGTTCCTTTGATTTAACTTGATCTTAATTTCTTTGTGAATATAAGTTTGATTTGTTACTGTTGTATGAAAATATTTGAACTTCTACATTTTCAAACGGGTTACTTACACTTGTACAGATGCGTTTTGTACTAATTTTATTTTGATTTTGAGTGGTAGTGGATGATATCTAGTCTCATGGCCCTGTTGCTATATGTGTTAAAGATATGTAATATCATTTATATCTAAAAGAAACACACAAACACACACACATAGTTAAATGATATGGTGAGTGGCGATTCATTTTTTTAGGCACTGATTCCCCATATTAATAACTATGAAACTTGTAACAGTGTATGTAAGTATGCAGGAAGTAACACATTTATTGATTGCCAATCATCTAGGTATCCAGAAAATAGTAGTCCATGTGAGCAATTAAAATGCTAGTTTCAGTATATGGAGTCTGACTGTCTTGGATATACTATGTATGAGGAATTATATAGAATAAATGCACAATTAACATACATTATCTATAATTAAATAGTGAAATATAATTTCACATGAGTACTTTTCAAGAATCCTACTAATGATTCAAAACATACTCCATTAATTAAAAGATAAGGTAATAAGCTTTTCCTGGAATAATGTGTAGGATCATAAGGTGCAGTTTCATAATTTTTACAGTTTCAGAGATGTGCTTGAACTTAAATATACCTTCTATTCTTAATTTTTTCATAATTATATTCATAATAAATTAGCTGTTTTAAATGAAGTAATAACTTTTTAAAGATGTTTTCAGAATTTTTAATTTGATGTTCTCATTACAGTGACTATGATGAATGTTATTTTCATGGATGTGAAATGATATAATCTGGTATAAGTTTACCTACATTTCAGAGGATTGTACTGTTTCCATGTTCAGTGTTGAGGAGTAATGTAAGCAAGTAATCAACAAAGCATATGGCTTGCTGTGCTTGCTGCTTGCTTGGCTTACACTTCATCCCTGGAGGTGGAGGCAGTATGAACCTCCAAAGCAGTAACCTACCAGACCACATAATGACATCCCAGGAGATAGCAGTATTCTTCATACTTTCATGTGTATTCCATGGTTTGTCAAAAGCCAAATGATGTTTGCTCAAGCTCGTTGTATTACTTTTTAACCCTTCAGCGTGGTTTGCTGTACACTGTATGCCAAGCTGTAAGCTTAACATTATGTTACTGTTTTAATATTCGTTAGTGTCATAACAGTGGAAATAAGATAAAATTAAATAATCTTTAGTTCATAAATTGCAGTCACTACATTTAAACACAGAGTGTGTATCTTTCATGTACATGATGCACAGCCAAAGCCTATGAACAAAATACCACATGATATTCTGATAACAACCATGATGGAAATGCCAATTGAAATTAGATATTTAGAGCAGTATGTTTTGACTGTAGTTAAATTAATCATTTCCTTGATGAAATTTTACATTTGAAAATTATAACATTGATAACTTGTTTTCAAAATGAGTATGTAAGACAGTTTTAGGTTTAAGAAGTTTTGTAGTCCATAAGGAAGGGAACTGAGTGAAATATTATTTGTTGTTTATATATATATTTATTTATTTATTTATTCACTTCACATCCATGGATCATTATACATGACATAGGACAAGGACATAGAAGTGCACAAATGATTGCTGTATTTCTCAACAGTGCATGTGTATTGATATGCAAAGGCTAATTATTAATTGCTGTCCTGTACTTCTTGGGGAATTAATTTTGCACATTCATAAATTAGATCATAGCATGTAGTCACAATGTATGTGTAGTAATCCAGTAGCATACAGGCACACAATTCTAAATTCTTGCTTTTTAACACCATTGATTCAACTCATAGAGTTGATGGAAAGAATAAGGAATGATTAGAATTCTATTATAAATTTGTTTTAATTAATTAATGTTCAGGATTTTTATTTTTAGCATCTTGATTATTCAGTCTATTTTAAAGGAGATAAAAATGTTGAAAAAATGTTGTCTAGCAACAATGATTTTAAATCTTAACTTGGCTTCTTGCAAGAAGTTGAGTACAATTGTTTGCTTGTAATGAATATTAAGAAGAATAATAGGTCCAAATGACAAAGATCACATTTATGTTCCCCAGATTAGAATATTTCTTTCTGTTATTTTTAATAAGGGTATAATAAACTCATAATATTGAACAGAACATCTATATCAAACATGAGTCAATATTATTGTATATATATTATGATTATATTTTATTGTACATTTTTCTGTTATAAATTTTTACTATAATCATTCATGTAGAATGATCAAAATTAATGTAATTAACTGAGTTTGTGAAGGTGCTACAATTTAAACAAGTTATATGACCAAGGAAGGGGCACACTGTAGTCTAGTTGGTTGAAGTCCTATGCTACAAACTAGAAGGTCGTGGTTTTGATATGCGTTAAGGTCATTGGATTTTTCAATTGACTTAATCCTTTCAACTGCACTATGGCCCTGGGGTTGACGCAGCCTCTAACAGAAATGAGTAACAGAAATCTTCCTAAGTGTAAAAGGCAGCCAGTGTCTAAGGCTGATAACCTCACTGACATCTGTGAGCAATTTGTCTAGAAAAGATAGGAGCTTCCACAGCCTGTTACGGTGAAATTTTCTTTTATATATATACTATATATGACAAAAGAAAGGTCATACTTGCTCTGGCACGCCACTGTTATGCAGACTGAGGAGAATGCTGAAAGCAAAACCTATATTTCATACATATTGATCTAATGAATAATGACTTCAGTTAGTGATCAATATTCCTCTCTTCCATTAGGTTAATTTAGCTTATAATAAGCCCATGTTCAGGCCATTTCCATTGACTCTGAGAGCCCTATGTTTTGGATTAGCTTAAATTTCAAGCATATGATTTTCTTTTAACATGGATGATCTACTTAGATAAAATAAATGCAATATAAAATACAAAGGACAATTTCTGCAGTTCCTTCTCCTTCACATCCCTTCTGTGCAATACAAACTGGAGCATGAAACAGAAATAGACCAGCCTGAGTGGAATAGTTCCTCATAAGCAAACTCAGCATTTCCAATTATACCCAACTACAGCTAAGAAAATACAGGTGAATAAATAGTAGAGCATTGTTATGCATTATTTGCATAGAATACTTAAAATGGCCATATAATAGAGAGCTTCAGTGTGTTTAACTACATGCATGTTTAGTCTTATTAATTCTCAGTGGATTTTGATGAAATTTTGTGTTTAGTGTCTACATTAATTTGTTAGACATATAATTTTATGATAGATTCGAGGTTCTCAGAGCAGTTGCTATGAAGACTTGTATCTTCTGTGATACGTCATATAGTCCAGTGAAAGTCAACGAAGATATAGAGGAACATATCACCCCTGTTTTGAGGATTAAAGAGTAAGCTAATGAAGAAACCAGGATGAAGCAGGCAGCAAGCAGAGCAAGATGGAAGACACACCCTTCCCGTAAATATTGATTGACTTTCATTTGACTAAACAGTGTTATATTTCAGAAGATAGAAAATTCTGAATATAATTTTAATTTGTATCAGCCTAGGTTAGCTAGTTAGGTTACCTGAAGCTGAACTTGAACCTGTCAGTTAAATGCAACAGTGTACAAAGAATGTACTTTAAAAGAAATATATACCTCATTAAGGTCTACAACAGTTGTTTAAGAATTTTTTTGATATTGAACATATTACAATGTGAGGAAAAATAATTTCTCATTTTTATACAATGTATTTGTTGTGTGATTAATTGTGCAACAGTAGATTTTTGTCTGCAATAAATGCACTTGAAGGGCAATGATGTATGCAAAATTATCACAGAACACTTTAGAAGACCATATTTGAGAGTTCTTCTAGGTTAAAATATTGTGTAGCCATGGAGTGGATGCTAATACGTTGGAGGAATCTGCTACCTCATCTTAACTTCTACTTAGAATATGAAGGTAATAGATTCCTATGAAATATTTGTAACCACTCACCAAGCTACATGGTGTTGCAATTCAGTAGACTACAATCTAATCTGTGTATTCCACTGAAGTATTCCTTCCCACTTTGTACAATATGTAGAATATAGTGGCAAATGCAAAGTTATTTCATTTCAGTATCTTACATGAAGATAACATATTCTGCCTGAGGGTCACATAAATCTCTAGAAAAAGATGGATGGTTACTGTCTTCTGGGATGTGATGAAAACATCAGTACAGTGATACAGTAAACATCTAGCAGACAAAGTGGTGTCATATTTCAGAAGGCAGTAATCTTCAAGACAGATGGTTGTTTTATTAATTCCCAGTGTTCCTCTGTTGCTCCCACTGTTCTGTTGTGTGTTGTGCAGCATCACAGTCAAGTTCGGTGAGCAGTGTGGCAAGTGGGGGGAGGCGAGCTACTGAGCCATCAACTGTCACAGAAACCCCACGAGGACCATCCATGTTTGGTCGTCAGAGTTCTACAGCCACACAAAACGGAGAAGACACAGAAGATACCATGAAGAATCTAAGAAAAACATTTGCTGGAATTTTTGGAGATATGTAGAGACATTGTTAATAACATTTTTATAACTGTATATAATTTAGAATTGTTTTTAAAAGAAGATGGAGAGAATTTAGGCTGATAATGGAACCCCTTCATATACTGTTTCATTTGAACTGTGTTTTAATGGGAAAATTATTTGTAATGTTCATGTAAGCTTTCAGCAAGGACAAATGTTTGTTTTTCAGAGTATGTTGCAAAGTCCAGTGCATTTTGATATCTGTAAACAGTCTCATATTGTGTACTCTTCTGCAACATTTGATGTACTGAGTTAATATTCTTATATTGCAGTTGATTCATAATATTTTATTACACAAAACACTGCTATATCACATTCATATTTTCAGGGAAAGGTCTTGTCATTGAAATCGTTATGTTGGCCTTAGACCATTATATTCTGGTAGTTGTTTTGGTGAAAACAGTGTATTACATGTCTACTTCTGTACTGAGTGAATATATGCAATAATGAAACCAGGCACAACTGTCATTCAGTTACTGAAATTTCAGTCCCATATATACAATTCTCTGTAATCTAGACTAGGAATATGGAGTGGATTTGTCATATCAATTTCCCTTATGAAAACATCTCTAAATTCATTCTTGCCTGAATATCTCTACAGTTCCCTGTTAAAATATGTATAAAAATTATAATATTTTGGTTCAGATCGTTTCAAATCATTTTATATATTATAACATCACTGAAAAACTTACTAATTACTGTATCCCTAATTTATCTTGCAGGCAAGAAAATTGGGTCAGTAAAACAATTTGTCCAGTGGGCTGTAGATTCCCATGCTTGCTGACCATTCAGCTTATTAAATGATTAAGCATTTCATGTCATAAATGATTCATGTAGCTAAATCTAATGCAATGCAGTTTTTTAAACACTAGATTGGAATAAATAACTTTCTTAGGAGAGCTGTGTTATCAGCCTGAGAACTCCCTTTTTCTTTGCTTCATTTTTGCTGTGGTAGGCTAAAAATGGCTGTGGAATTGTTATTGATGGATGTGTGATAATAAGGCAAACAAGATGTTTCTCTTATCTCATAGAAGAACATGGTAGTGTTTACTGTAATGGATTAATAATTGGGAGAATGTTATAAACAATCAGATCATTGAGAATGGCTATTAAATCAAGAAAGAAAATGATTCCAAATGTCATGGCTGAGTGGTTAAGCACTCCTACATCATACATTGGAGGTCCCTGATTCAAATCTTGGACAGGTTATTGATTATCCTGAGTAAGATTTCTAAGCCATTTCTCGATCCATATTGCTGAATACTGGGACATTATCAGAAAACAGATATTTCCTTCCCTCATTCCTTCCAATATATATAATTTACACTCACACTACAATTTTGCTTTATATAACATTAGCACATTATTAAATAACCAAAGAATCAGTAAATCAAAGAAATCTATATAAATTAAATAATAGAAGGAAAACTACTGTCAAAACACTTACTTGAACCATAACTCACAGGTGTAAGATTGTAAAATCTAAAACAGACTTAGCTGAAGCAACTGAGTGTGTGATGAACCTAGAGTTTGGGTAAAAATATATTTGTGGGGCCTGCATTATTCTTATCCATAAGTTGTACCTCTAACTGCAAATAATATTGTACAGTAACATAAGTTACAACTTTCATGGGTTGAGTTCTTGTGTGCATTTATGTAAAGGTTATAGTGAAATTACAAAGTACGAGTATTCCTTTGCACAAGCATAGTGAAATTTTAGAAGGTGGCACAGAGGCAAAGCTCATGCATCTTGACTTCAGTACAAGATGAAGGTTAAAGAACTGCTTCCTTTACTCCTAACTCCTGTAGTTAATGAATAGGAGCCTTGGAGAAATTCCTGTGTTATTGTGAATATGCTGGCAATATAATTTTTTTATCTATCTTATATATATTGTCATTTGAGGGAATAACTATAGACGGGATTTGGATTGGATATTCAATCTATTGATCACTTATACACATGACTTGGAACTACAAGGAAGTACAGAATCATTGCTAATCTCCACACTTTACAAGTCTTTTCCAGCCCACAGTGTCTTCGCTAGATGTTTCCTGGTGATGACTCCTAACAGTGGAGATTCTTCAGCTTCAAGCACTTGAGTCCTCTCTGAATGGCAACTCCCAAATGCTTCTTTTCTTCACTGATTCCCATACAGAACTGACTTTCAACTGACATCTGATCTCCCAGGCTGGTGTTCTTGTTATATAACCAAGTAGAAAACGCCGGGTCTATGAGTTCCTCTGTTGTTGTAGTTCAACTGTTGCTTGTTAATAATATGCCGCCTAGCAACAGCTGTTGTCTTGTTTGTTTTGTGGTCATTTCCTAGAAATGGGTCTGTGCGCCACAATATATAGTCCTCTACCCCTGTTTCATTACATGATGACACTTCATTATTATGTAGAAGTACTAGAAATACCAAATACTTGTGTTTGGAGGAAAATAGAACAAAATAAATCTGTACTTTGTCATTTACAATATCAGAGAAGCAATATGTTTAGAATGTTGTCATTTCTTCATGGAATATTTCCATTGAGTACAATTTCCTTTATTACTATTTATTATATATGCTTCCAGTAACTAGCTGAGACAATATAGCATTGGATGGTATGAAGATTTGTGAATGATGAATTGGAAAGGATGCAAGAGGAAGCAGTTGATTAGAGATGTCATACCAGCATTTTTGCAGTGAGACTGGGGAAAATGTCAGTCAAAAAATACTTCTCATTTGAACCCTGGATCTTTAAAATACAAAGTAGGAACTGTAACCAACCACTCAACTGTGATGTCTGATACAGTTTTCAATATATCTTTCATTTGTAAAAGTACAGAAGTGTAAATTTATCTTCTGTTGTTAGTTTCAATATATGTGTGATTGAAGCACATAATTGTGAGCAAGCACATTGGACCAATTTTTTTGTTTAATAGTTTATCTTTCCACAGTCCACCATAACCCATCATTGTAGCCAGTAAAATGCCTGACAGTTATGTTTCCCTCATATATGAATGCCTTTCCTTAAGCTATATGAAAGTGAAATGTTTCTCACTCATAAATATTTCATATCAGTTCTCATGCAATACATGGTTTTGTGCATTCTGATAGCCAAATTTTTCTTAATCACTGTTCACAAATTACAGAGACTCACCAAAAATGAGCTTAAAAGTGCTTGTCATTTAAATGCATTTTGAAAACGTTCTTTGAATTTTGCAGTAAATGAAAGTTTTTTCTCAAAATATATTTATTTATTTCTTTACTTCATATCCATGGATCATTATGCGTGATATAGGAGAAAGCATGACATACATAACACACAAAAGACAGTTAAGCAGAAACCTAAAGGGAAAAAGAAAATTTGTCTGGCTTTAGAAAAAGCTGAAACATTTACCGTTAATCTTGTAAACTGCCAGCCTTAGAGTATGCTCAATTAAGTATACTATTCAGTGCTACAATTAAATTTAAAATATTCACCAAATTTTTGCATTAAAACCAGTGTCAGTAAAAATTTCTTTTAGCACTACATACATTTTAAACTGATCAGAACCTGGGGATTTACCTGCAAATACGTGCTTCCTCTTGTATTAAGGCATTTATCATTCTAGTAAATGCCATGTATTCCATCTGATCATTTATTTCAACTGGCATTTGCAGTTGTATTTTATTACAACAACTTGATTGCTATGATCAAGCAGATAGCTTCCTGCTTTGTATATGGGAAATTTATTGTTCAAATTTTGGCTCAAAAGAATTGGTCCTGACAGGTTTTCGTGGATTTCCTCAAACCCCTAGACAAATATTAAATATTACTGAATGACTTGTCCAAGTGTCACTATGTAGCAAACAGATGAAATAAAATACAATACAATAAAATAAACTCAGGATAGTATCTCAAATTAGGCCACGATCACTTCCTTCTACATCCATTCAAATTCATTATTCACTGATTATCCTGACATTTACTGCTACATAATCTGAGCTACTGATAGAGTTATTGAATAAATCAAGAAGAAATAAAGAATAATGCAACACTACACAGAGAGAGAAATACCATGTTTTGCTTATTGACGTATTTGTCATAATAATCCAACCACAAAATTTCATAATATGATTATTTATTATTGTTAAAGAAGGAAGTCCATCGTCTCCTTATGCGTAGTATTCTACACAATACTCTGTTATAATATGATCCATAATTCAAAAGGGCCTTCTGTTTGGACAATAGCTATGAACTAGAGGAATTTAGATAATATTTTGTGCTGCTAATAATTTCAAGATCATTTTCAAATACAGCTATCGAAAGCACATGTAGCATGTACATGTATACATATTGGTGTTTCATATTCTAGATTATGTCAGGCTTCCATGCCAGTATGCCTCAAAGTAAATGAAGAAGGCTGTTAAATTTACTCTTACAAACAAATATTCAGTACTAGAAAATGGGAATTTAATTTTAAGAATTTTCAGTGTAAGTGCGATGTTTGTTGCAAGTAGAAATTTTCCTCTGTTTTGTTATTATTAGATGTTGTTATTGGTATACATGCATAGTACAGGTATGGTTTTGATAGTAAAATTGGTGTTGTCAGGAATGTAAGATTCACGAACACCACCAGTTGCTGAAACTCCATTAACTACTTATGTAAGTTGCATTTTAGTATATGAGTCAGTGTCCTCATAAGTCCAACCCGGTCACTTTACAAAAGTTGACTCTGTTCTTAATTTAAGCTCTATGTCATGTAGACATGGTGGAGTGGACATATAGCTGCATCATTCTTGACCTCAGCAAAATATAAATGTGGGTGGTCAGCTTCAAGCCCCAGCCCCTTTACCCTGGTGAAAGAGCCTCCAGTAACCACTGGATAGGAGGCTGTGGGGGCCTCGTTGCTTTTCTGAGTACTGTAAAGAAAAACCTCTTGTCACGTCTGGTAATTGAACACCAGCCATCTGGCCCATAGCCGTTGCTGTAACAACAGAGCTATCCCGGCTCCTATATAGGAAGTTAAGTCCCAAAATATTGACTAAAAAATACAAAACTTCTATAGCTTATATCAATTTCTAATAATGTAAATTAATAAAAAATTAGAATAATATTTTTTCCCCATTGAAAAATGGAAACAGAAGAATAACAGACATCTTCTGTTTATGCTTTAAATTAAGTTTAAGGTTGAATTGTATGAAACTATGATGCAAAACCTGAAAATTATGCTAGACTTATTATTTGTATTTGAAAACTTCCGCTTTGATACTTGGAAACTATATCTCTTATTGAAATTTTCTATTCTATATTAATATTTTGAATTTCACAGCACTTACGCTTTAATCCTGCATTCAAATTTACACCACGAAACGAAACTGTGTACATGTATGAAATTTATAACTGTACATGCAAGCATTTTCTTCACAGTTTGCAACCTGTTGTGTGTCATAAACATGTATGATTGTCAGTTGTCATCACAACAAATGATTTATAATCAATCAATATTTTACAGACTGAAATTGATTTCCTGCTACATGTTTCGGGTCCTCAAGGGACCATCATCCGGCAGTAATATACAAATAGGTCTATGCTTATTGAACTCCTAATATGGATCCATATTTTGTGAAACGTGTCATACTTATAATACAGATTCTGCCTCAAGTTACAATATAAGTATTAAATTTAAATATAATAAAAGTATACCTAGGAATATGTTAAAATATATCGTATATTGGCTTTATATTAAACTAATTAAGATGTTAAATATTATATATATATATACATATCTCCAGTTTCAAAGTTAAACGCCTCATGTAGTGTAAAATTATATCGTTAAATTTTATTTCATGGATCCATGTTGTTAAGCGTCTACACTGTGGAAAGTCATAGTGCCCAGGGTTATGATGTGTAGATGTATTATGAAAGCTATTGTGAGGGGCTGTTGTGTGTAATACTACGTGCACATGTTCACAGATATAAAGTCCTGTGATATTTGTGGTCGTTAATTATCCATATGCTCTTCCCTGTATGGGTGTAATATGTATGTCATTGTGCCATAGTGAGCCTGAGGATAAATTCAGTTGCACAAAAGAACCCATAATATTTGAATTTACTTTCAAATAACCATAGATTTAGATCATGTGAAAGCCCCATCTCCCCTCTAAATGTCAGTGTGTTGCATTTCATAGCATCACAGCATCATATGCTGTATGAATTGAATACAGTGGGCCAGTCTCTTTGGTTGCAGTGTTTTTATTTCAAGTACCTCGAACTGATCTAATTGATTCTTAGTATGCAATGGGTTAAGATGTCTTTAGGATACATGATAAAATAATATGAAAATTCAAACATTATGAAAAAAATTGATGTTTGTCATCTGTAGAAATAAACCTCAAAAGTAGATCAGATGATATGGCCACACTGAATGAATGAAGGAGGAATTATCAGAGATATTGTATAAATGGAGAACACAAATTAAATCCATTATAGAAGATTGAGTTTTAAAAAAATGGAAACTGGGAGAACAGATCGCTGTGAATACTGAAGACAGCAAACACACAAAGGTGTAATGTCAAGGAGGAAAAGGGGAAGGAGATGTGGAGAAATGAAAAAATTATACAATTATTTTCGGACTATTTTTACATTAATCTCGATGTTATGTATAAATACAAAAATTTCAAATTTTTAAATTCTATAAGATTTCCTTTTAAAATATATTACCTTCCGAATCACTGAAGGAATTTTAAATTGAATGAACACATTTTTATTAGTTTAAAAATCTCAGGATGCTAATGTTGTGCACATTTACAAGACAAATATTTTATTTGGGGAAAAAGTAGGACTTCAGGAAAAACATGGTCAACCCATTTCCTTTTAAGGAAGCATACAATAAATATATTTCATCCTAGAATGGAGACAGTTTCTTTGAATGGTGTACTAATTGCCTGCAGAAATATTCATCTGGATAATTAATAATTTATAATTCCTGCATTTTGTATATACTTTTCCTTTTTCTTGTGTATTTCACATATACTCATGGTACTTCCTTTGATATATTAAGGATTCCAAGACGCAAGAAATGATTCAGGTGTTCTTCCTTAACATTGTTTTACTGAATCTCAAATTTTGAGTAGAAAAAATAAACACCAAATCAATAATTAACCCAACACACCCTGTATTAATACACATTTCCATCTGAGAAATTATTAATGGAGTTTCAGTGACAACATTACATTATGTCAATCATTCATGCTACTTGACTGCCTGCAGTAACTCTGTGTATTAAAAAACTAAATATGCCCCCTCCTCACGGATTAAAATTATTTAACAATTAAGAAATGTATACAAAAGGTGTATTTGTAGAGGTATATAGAATTTCAGAATAAAGTGTCAGTAAATATTTCTTCTCAACTTTTGAAGTATCCTGAGAAAAGGCTTATGTAATGCACACAAGAAGTGAAAATTGATTTGAATAAATTTATACATAAATTTACTTTTGGACATGGAGTTATATAACTAATAACAAGATCAATCTGACTGTGGTCATGCTATAGTATTTGCAAGATTATTCTGTCTCTTTACCATCTTTTGCTTTTAGTTACAAAAGTACAAGCATGTCTTGGAATAAAAGAGATTATTTCTTCTAGTAAAATCAGGCATCTCTATGTGATCATCTATGTGTATAAAATTAAACTTAAAATTAATACAGAACAAAATGTATGTATGTTTGTAAACAGTGCATCTAGTTTCCTTCATTTTCATTGCTTCATAATAGTTGAATGCCTCAGCCTACAATATTTTTCATGCAATGGATATTTTTTTGGAAATGGTACATTACAGTATAACCTATTTAAATTAACTTGGATTAGATAGAAACCTGTCTTTATCAGAAATTTTCTTTAACAACTAGAATATATAGTGAAAAATGACGTAAGTATACATCTAATATGTGGAAACAACTTAATGTGGAAATGGAAAGGAACATAACAGAAAATAATCTGCTTGAATATACACAATTTCTTTATGTGATGTGAAGCTTTCACTGTGAAGAAAGCAGTCTTCTGGGATTTGGCACCGTGTATATNATAGTGATTGCATGTTATGGTGTCTTTTAGGGTGATAGCTATGTGAAGATGGTGGTGGCAGCCATTATTTCAGAGACTATCCCTGTCTTCATCATAAGTGATTTTATATGATGAGTAACATGGCTGCAAACTGCATTTATACTCACAGAGTGTATTCTCAGCTGTTAGTGCGGACTGCTGAGGGAACAGTGGACAAAATCCGTCAGACAGACAGCAATGCCAACTTCCGGTGTTTCACATTGGAGGTATAGTGATAAGATTCTCGCACTCAGGAATCATAAACTATGGTGCTACATTCTGTCATGCTAGGTACTGTCAGGCCTTTACTGTGGTTGGTGTTTCTGTGATGTAGCTGGATTTTAGTGTCTTTCTTTATTAAGTGGTCCATGTAGATTGTTTTACTAGCCAGTACTATTGCACCCTTGAAGTTTATCTGGTTCTTTTGGACACCAAAGGAATGGCTATAATGGCAGGGTACATGGGCTTTTTAGAGATGGAAGCTACCGAGATCAAGGTACACTTTTACAACTTAAACAGGGATATGGAACTCACTCTAAGCTGTATTGTCACAGACATACTTCAACAGAAGGGGGCCATGAGAACAACCATATTCTGTAATGAAGCTCCAACAACAGCTACTGTGGCAATGTGTCCAGTGTGTCATCACTGACCGCCTAATTCTGCCACCAGTCTCTCAGCAGTCTATGTCAGGACAGCTGAGAGCATTCTCTACTAGTACAGGTAAAGTGTGGCCTATGTTGTTTATTGTATCAACCTCTGGTTGAAGTAAAGACCATCTCCAAAATATTTGGTACCAAATCTATCTTTACAGGGCTCATCACCTGAGAAGACTTCATCCCGTTAGTATTTTATGTTTATAAAACTGATCTATACTATACTTTCTGGAATGTGAACAAGAATAGGAAAAAAAAAATTAAATCCTGCCACTGACAAAATATGCGATGAAAGCTTTAATGGACTGCATTCAGATCATATTAGATTACATTATCAGCAGGTTATGCTGTGTATTGAGATTTCAGTCTTTGGGGTTATGACATTGTATAGTCTCATAGGTGGTTGCCAGTATTTAGAAGTCCCTCCATCTGTAGGGCAGAAATGCGGATTAAGGCAGCGGATGCCTCCAAAATGCTGGTAAGACTTTAAAGTGTCATCAGAAGAGTGTAATCTATAAATTCACAGTTATTAAAATCCCAGATCTCATGCAAGTGTTACAATAGCATGACTTCTCTGCAAAGAATGGAATGGGAGTGAAATAATGAGGCATGTGCCTAGGATAAAAAATGTGCAAGAGCACAAATACAGCCAGGGCAAGGGAAAGGAAGTATGATATCTCATAGGAAATAACATGCACTGAACTATGATGGGGGTGGCATCTTGCTAGTATGTAACATACTTGGGATGAACTCAGACCTAGGGCAGGGCACCTACATTGTACTCAGCACATAAGAGCTGTTGCAGAAGTTGGGCAACCAAGACGTTATCCTAGGTGCCAGTATCCAGTGTGATTCTTGATGTGTTAGCTCTGGTGATGACCTCTCTAGTAGCCTAATGGAGACATTTACTTAAATGTGAAATATGTTTCTATTGGTGAATAGTAAGTTAAACATTTGCAAATGGCTGATGCTAAGCAAAAGCGAGGTATTTTAAAGCTTGTATCAATTTGAGGAAGACCATTGCCTATATAATGGTCTGATAGCAGAATCCCAGCAGAAGTTTTGAATATATGGGAGCCTCCTACAGTCAAGCAAGTGTTATCCAATCAGTGCTCAACACAGCAGCTCCAGTGTCCATTGGTTCCTGTGCTGCCTAGCGACAAAAGTATAAAGTAGTGGATGTCCAACACACTAGCATCAGTCATAGCCAGTCATAGCTATGCTTACATCAAGACAACGCTGCAACAGCGTGGCTACTAGTAGCAGCACCAACAGCGGACTCTGCCAGCGATTGCCAATGCTCATCAGGCCAGCCAACCTTGCTGCCACTAGCACCAGCTAGCCCGCTATCACAAGAGCTTCACCTGACCTCCAGAAGATTATTATTATTATTATTATTTGAAGTTCTCAAATATGTGACTATGAGGAATACTGTCTTCTTGGATTTCACACCGTTTAATCTGATAGAAGTTTTCTGATATTTCAGAGGAATGTACTACCTTCAAATTCAGGACTGAAAAGTAAGCTAGACAAGTAGGTTTACTGTACTAGCTGCTTCTTTGGCTTACTCCTGAGCCCTTAAAATGGAGGCAGCATGATTCTCCAAAAAGCTAGTAAAATTATACCAGACTACACGGTGTCACGTTCCATTATTGTTTATTTATTTGTTTCCTTATTTATTTATTATCGTTTTGTTTTTCTTTCTTTTTAGTCGAAGAAAAAATATAACAAAACTTTGGTACCATGCAAGGCATTGTCATGACTTAGAGTTTCAAAACACCCTACGGCACAACACATGGCATGTAAGAAAAGACGGGACAAGGATGAATCAGCTGAAGTGGATATTAATGGGAGCACACAAATGTAGTTAAAGGCAAAATGTCAGTGGCACACATGAAAGGGTAAGTAGAGCCAGGTAAAAGAGTGACTGAGCACCTTTCACCAGGTTCAGGGCTGGAATTTGTGGTAGATGTGGTTACATGATACCTACTTTGTACCACAACTTGTACAAAGCTACTTGAAATATCTGAAGAGATTTACAACAATGAAATGGGTAGGAACGAATCCCCTATAGCTAATGACAGGAAATAGATGCACTACAATGTTACAAGAATTTGTAATTCCCTAGGGTTTTCAGTTGATACTTGAGTGTGCACCTAGTTCTGAAAATAAATTTCTACCTCTGTCTAGATTGCAATACACTTGAGAACATAGAAAGAGCTGATAATATCAAGTAGTGCGTTTGAGGAAACATGAAGAAGGTGAACATTTTAATTGACTCATAAGTTTTTGCTTATAAGAGTCTGAAATTTATAAACCTGTCTCCAGACCCCATGCTAGAACTACTTACAAATTTTGTTATTTATCGATTTCTGTTAGAAATATCTTACAGAGGCCTGAGTAGTATAAAATGAGGATAAAGTGCACCAGTCTGATTCAGTGCTAAAATAATACTCATGTTTGTGAAAATAGATAAATTACATAATTTCACTTAAACAGTGGTTACTAGCAACAATATTTTTGGGCAGTTTTAAAAATTCATTATTTTCTTCAGACATTCAGAAAATTAATTTTAAATGTGTTGGAATATATCTGGTTTAGACTTTGAAACTACAAATCAAATCAGTTTATATTCACTTTCTTTTAGTGAAGCACAATAAATTTCATTTGATATGATGATAATTCCAACAACTGCATTCTACTGAAAATTGTGAATCCTTGCATATGAGTATAAATGGGTTCCATTTAGCACCTGCGTATTTGTCAGTTCTATCAGAAAGTTTATATCATGTTGAGAAAATCTATTTAGTTTGTTTAAATTTCTACCTTAATGCACTTCATGCAGATTGTTTGCTCAGTGTATTGTGTCAGACTTCACTCTTTAAGTAAGAAATTCAATTATCTGATATTAAGACATTTTTACTACATTCAGTTGCTTAAAATTTTAATTAAAAATCAATAATATTTACTGACAATTTAATCTGTACATTGTTTGTAAGACTTGTGTCATGAAATTTGCATTATGTATTACCTATGTAATTTAAATAATGTTATTGATATTGATATTGTTACTTAATCACTGATATATGTATAAATGTTGATGTGTGATATATGAAATAAGTAACACTGCTGCAGTCTCCTTGATCTCTATTACTGCTAATGCTACTACCTATCATCTCTATGACAACTGTTCCAAGGTCCTGAAAAAATGATGCACTAGTCATTATTATGTACAAAGTGAAGAATATTTATAATGTGGTTATTATGTATAATTTACCATATGTGGATGTTACACATAAGATTCATGCTTAGCATAAGGATATTGGATGCAGCTCACTTTGTCTGTGTCATGGTCCCCAAAATTTGTTATGATGCACCTGTCCTTCTGCAACCAGTGCTCCCATCATTAGTCTTACATCCTACTACTCCATTCTCACATGGAGTCCATATTTATAAACAGAAATAATTAGTATACATTTCTCTCACATAATACAGTACTAGTTTCACAAGATTGGACTTTATTCATTTTTTTATTTGGAAAGAAAACTGTGGTAAGTTTTGCCTTATCATAGAATGAAAAATATATTTACTGCTGTTTTACCAGTGCTGTATAGTTTCGATACTGACAGTGTCACTAAATGACAAACTATGAAGAAAAGTAAAACACTGTTTTAAATTAATGTAATATGTAAGACCCCACTTATGTGCTGTAACAGTCTTATTACCAAGTACTTATGTACTTTGTTAATATTATGGATGAATTTATCATTTTTTAGGGAGAACATGGTATGATATTTTAGTAATGTGGGGACACCAAGAGATGCTGGAATAGTGGAATATGGTCTTCCTTCCACAAAACATTGCCTTGCCACTATTACTACTCAGTCATCCACTATTGTTCTCCCAGAGGGAAATCCCTGAAAGCTTTCTAACTATTGTTGAACTTAAATATGTGGGTAGATAATTTTTTAAACAACAGGTGTAAAATGTTTAAAAATGGACATACAGTAGATAATAAACCTCCTCTACTGTAGTACAAATCTAAACAGTACTGGGCCCTCTTTAAGGAGCTTTTATTTTTTATTCTTCTTTATAACACCAGAATTAGAATCTGAATTTTGGTTATCTACTCATTAGGGATTTTTGAAGCCAAACACCGAAAATAAAGCACAGATTGCAATTTCATTTCAAAAGGACTATGCAGTTAAAAAAATCTTTGGGTACTTTATAATATGCTGTATAATCCACATATTGCCATAGAATTTATTGAAAGGAGATTTTATAGATTAATTTTCATTTGTTAAATTATCTAAGCTGTATTGTCAATTTTAATGTTGATAACTTTAACTGAAGTATACATGATAATTATACTACTTGTTGAAATATTACTTGATTTAATTTGTGTGGGCATTGTTGAAGGTGCAACTTCCTGCTGTGCTCATATACTGTTGGTGTGTTATGTTGTCACTCTTTATAAATGTCACTGCTTCAAAAATCTATGAGCATGACAAGAAGTTGTATCTTCAAGACTGTGCATGCCAATTAAATCATTAACCAGTTCAACTGCATTCTAAAGTATGTTATGAAATATTACTTATTCATTTCATAAAAATATCCCTGTTTAAGAATAATTTGTTTTACCAGGTAATTTTACATACAATTCTGTTGTTAATGGAGGAAAATGAACAGTGGCCATCAATTCTTTGGATTCTCTTTTATTTCAAGACTTTATAATTTAACTCTTACATTTAGATATTTTAATTATTAACATTACTTAATCTGAATACCAGCAATATGTCTACAGAAAAGCAGTAATTAATTCTTTGAATGTTCTGTAAAAATATGTTCCAACTTCCCATCCTTTTGCTCATTGAAATAATTTGCTCACATCCATAAAGACGTTGGATAATTTACAAAATATGTGAAACTAGGATGTCAAATAGGTTACATTTCTTATCAAAGAAAAAATGAGGAGGGAGGAGAATCTCAATCCTGTCTGTGCTGTGATGGACTTTCATGACAAATATAGGAGATGTCAGATTTTTTTTTTCTAGGGGTGAGTAGCCAGAAAACTTGCCTACAAACTTACATTTAAGCTATTTAAGATTATTATATCACATATTTTCTCTCAATGTGGTTTCAGTACATCTGTAGAAATTTTTGCACCAGTTTCCTGTAAAATAACTCTGTAACTGCATTAAAGTGAATATGAAAGGAAAAGGAATTATGATATTAATTTATAATATCTACTGTTGTGTGAAAAATTTAACTTCAAAATTCCATATAACATTAACTGGGTTCTCAGGAAGAAAGCAGCCATCCTATTCTTAATATCCATCAGATTCACACAGGTATGAACACGGCACTTTCTTTCCAAAAGCATGTTTGCTGGTACTCTCACCCACTTTTTTGTAGTATCCATCAGATTCATACATGCATGCATGCACGTACGTAAATGCACGCACGTAAATGCACATATGGGCACACAGCAGTCTTCTCTCTAAAAACATGTTTGTTGGTACTCTGATGCTTGGGTTAGGCTTAAGGTCAAAACCTACAATACACAGACAATGAGTAATTTTTTTCTTGATGCCAGCTTGCATCAGTCATATTTTGATGTGCATACCTGCTGGAAATATGTGTTTGTGCTCATGCCCTTTTATTAGAGCAGATTTTCCACACAAATGGTAGCTACTAAGCCTTTGATTTTGGCTTAATAATGCCTTAATAATAGAAAAACATTTTGAAAAAAACAGCAGTTTGTGTAAAACTGAAAGTTAAAGATTAAAGCACAGCAGGCTTGAAAGGTTTTCCAGTATGTTTAGTTAATACTTTTATAGACTACTATGTGGAACATAAATTATTTTAAGACAACGAAGATTTCATGTGGGAGCAAAGTAATCTGGTAAATGGTAACAGTAATCATCACACACACTTTATAAAACTTAATTTAAAGAAAATTAATAATTTATAGTTTACTTTATCATTCCTTTCATCTTGTTCCAAACTAGATGTGAAAATTTGAGTTAATGTTAAAAAGATCACTGCACTTGGAATTTTTAGTAAGGAAACAATTTTCCTTCATGGGCAACATCATGACTAAGTTATAGCTTTTGCCATTATTTATTTATCCTTTTTGTTTTAAGCATATTTACTGCTAAACTATATGAACTACATTCTTCTGACTCATACTGTTACAAAATCACATATTTCATCTCTTGTGTGCTGTAGCTTGAGAGGGATTTATGCAGAAAACTTGTTATATCAGTACCCCTTCCTCTAAGTAGACCAGAAGGAAGAATAAATCCTACCACACAGTTGAGCTGGTAATCATTTACACTATTACAAGCAGTGCTATATTACATCCAGGTTTTTGATAAAATTACAGAATCAATTAAAACCAGTAAACTCTTTAATAATTTTAGTGTGAATCATTATTGGTCATTATTTGTAGTGTGATACATAAACTGTAACTATTGAGCGTAGGTATCTTACAACAAGAGGTATAAATTGTTTTTGAGATAAACCTATAAGAAGAATTAAAAAACTATTTGCTATTAGTGTATTTATGCACGGCCAAATTTGCAATGTTGCATTTGCATTGTTGCCTGAAGAATATTGTACGCCTTGAATGGAACAATACTGGTATCATGTCTCTGTAAGTGGTGTATGTATGTGAGTTATGAAATGTTAATCTGATTCATGAGGCTATTAATATCTCATATTTATACAGTGTTAACATTTAAACCTTCTTCAGTACATTTCAAATTATAAATATTCCTTGTGAGGCTCTGAGGTTCCCAACTCTTTCTGTTAATTTTCATCTAGATATAAATTATTTATCATAGATGTGATATTCCTTTGTTTAGGATAAAGAATATACCTCTTTCTGGAGAATGTGGAAGATGGACTATTTGAAAGACTCAGTGATGGATGGAGTTAAACTTAGTGTTGTATTTTGATTTTAATTCTTTGGAGTGGAATCAGTTATAAGAAAATAATATGCTGATCCTTAACACAGTACATACCAGCATGTTGTGGTTCACAGGCATCTAAAGCTGTTCTCTCTGAAATCGTCTTGATACATTTTGTAAACGAAAACATGTCCTCTTTTTATTTATTTGTTATTTTTTACAGTTTCAGTCTAGCAGAAGATTGTCTGCTAATCTCTCAAAGCACATATTCTTATGTGATGCAAATGAACAAAATGGAACATAAAATCTAAAAGTCCAAGATGTTGGTATATTAATACAATTGTAGCCACTACTAATAATTTATTAACTGTTATCAATTTCTTTATCTGAAATGTCTGACAATATGTCAATACAACCCTTTGCAACAATTTCTTCTCCACCCAGCACTGCATTGGTATTCTTTTCAGCAGACATATTCATGTACAGTAGATCAGGAACTGTTGTAATTGTAAGCATTAGTTAGCTGATGTGTCCTGTCTAAACTGAGGCTAACCCTGGTTGCATGTGCTGCAGCAAAGTAAGCGCACAAGACCTAAACCATTCAGATATATGAGGAAGGAGTTCTTCCTGACTAATACTCTTTGCTCCAGTAATTGTTTATTGTGATGTATGTGCTAACAACAAAGATTTAAGAACTGATAGTTGATGTCAAACCTGCAAATTTCACAGCACTATGCAAGTAATGTATTTATTTTCTTTTGTGATGGCAAATTTTTGCAGTTGGTAGTTTGCAGTGTTTCAGAAACTTTAGAACCTTCATTTTCAAGGCCGAAATTACTGACAGCTGATCCGTTTCTCATATTTATAGTTCTGTACCATGTGTCTGAGGAATCTTTTTCTGTTCAGTTTCTATAGCTGCATGGCAAAAAATAATATCATTTATGAATAAGGCATCCTGAAAATGGAGACAGCAATTTCTTTTTTTAATGCTGGCAAACCACTCTACCTTAACATGACGGCAATACCGAGAAAGAAATTAAAAAGAATACATATAAGTGAACTACTTTTAAGACCCAAAGATCTGCCTTTGTTAGTTCCTTGTCCTGTGAATTATTTTGTTTTATCACTACATTTTCCGATTCTTCTGAAGATGATACTTATTTTTATGTGAAGAAGACATTCATCATTTTAAAGCATCTTTTGGCTGTCTTTAGTTTTCATATACCATACTGTATCCCATTGGATGAAAACTGAAACTTACACAGGGATTGTATGCTCTTTGAAAGATTTCATGTTATACATACTTATACATCCAGGCAATAATCTTCCTCTCCTACAAGAGATATCCAGAGCAAGTCAAATGTTGGGAAATTTATTTGATATGATGTCCTTTATTGCTGTATTTTGCCTGACTTTCAGTTTTATTAATCTTGTTATAATGAAATCTTTTAAAAATTAAATCACAGAACACTGTGTGAAGTTAAATAAAATGGCTGGAGTTGAGTGACATTTCAGATGTATGGTTTATTAAATCAACTACGTACACTTTCTGTTTCAGCCTCTTAGGAACATACTGAACATTTTGAACATGTCCAGGAAGTCCCAGATTGAAATTTTGCTTAGCAACCCACTCTTCTGAGGTTCATCATGGTTTTATTCAGCCCGTCCAGACACAGTGATGGGATAACACCTGAAAACTGGCTTTGACCACTTCCTCCACAACCTCCCATTCACCACTATATAACCAATACACATAAAAAATGTCATTAAGTAAACAAACTCGGTCAGTCAGTATTATATACCTTAAACGTTATAATTTTGTATTGTTCAGTAGCAAAGAATTACATTTAATAGTATACATTATTCAAACAAAAAAGATAACTGATTCAAGGAAGTCTAAAACCAATTTAAAGTTTATTTATAGATCCTCTATATAGTGGCAACCTATTCTGATAACTATAATGAACGGATGTTCGGATTTTATGAAAGCAGGAAATTTCTTGGCCCAGATAATGACAATCATCTGTTCAAGTAAGATCAAGTACCATCGAGTTATTTGAAGTTAGGTTTCAGAGACTAATATCTGTGCCTACTTCTACATACAGTCCAGTCCTGGAAACATATGGAACAATATTTGCATTCTATATACAATGCTTCCATGTTAAGTGGTTCTTTGTCATTATGGCATGGTGCATTCTCAGGTTGTGGATGGAGAAGGTGACCTCCAGATATAGAGGTTGATTGCAAATATGTCGAATAAACATCCACAGACAACAAGGGCTTTAGACTTAGATGACCCTTTGAAAGAACCTAAGTGGCAGAAAGTGAGCATGTGATTATTAAAGAAATAGGATGGGAGAGAGGGGACTGGATTTATGTGACTTGGGGGTGGGAACCAATGGCAGGCTCTTGTGAATATGGCAATGACCATTCAGTTTCCATAAAATGTAAGGAATTTCTTGACTAGACGAGTGACTGTTAGCTTCTAAAGAAAGATTCATACACTTATTTCATGTATTCACAACAGAAATTAATAATTACATTTTTTATAATCATTGTACAGTTTTAGCTTGACTACCAGATTTTTCACTTAAAAAAAATCCATTCCAGACTTCAAGACAAGTGATATTCAGCCCACAAATTCCTCTGGTAGGTATTATTTCCATTCTGAAGTTGCAATTCATGAATATATTATGTGTAAATATGTAATATATGCTTCGCATCAAAAACTAGAAAGATGTGGAGCTGAAATTTCCAGTCCTGAAGAAACTGAACAATTACTCATTTATAACATTTATTTAGTTTCAGTTTATACTTTATCTACTATTAAATATGAAGATATGTGTCGATATTATCTAGTGCTCAGTTTTATAATGGACATTACAATGAACAATTTAGTTGAAATTTCAGTAGTAATAGAATAGCAACAGAGTTATATTTTATATATTTGCTACAAGTAATGCATATATAGCTTTAATGGGAGTATGTCATTTATCTATGCATTTGGTTCTTCTGTGTAAGAACAGAGTGTTTAAGGAAGATTATTTTCTTTTGGAATATGATGCCATGTAATCTGGTCTGTTTACTGTTTCAAAGTAAGGTGCAGCTTCCATCGTGGGAAATGGTGATCTTCATAGTTACTGCCTTAAAAACCTTAAATCTCACACAGTTGACATCTTTCTCTCCAGTTTTAATAGATTCCCCATTCTTTTATTGTATATAATAACTATCAGTATTGTAGCCCCCTTTCTTCACATTCTTTCCTTCTTTATAAATTCCTTCTAAGCACAGTTTTTTAATCTCCCAAATAACATCTTGCAGTTTTTGTCCAAGAATCCTGTTGTCATATATACCATCGGGTGCAAACTACATCAAGGCCCTAATCCATTGAGGGCCCCTTTTGGCTTTTAACCAACTCAGATTTAACTTCAAGCTAGAAAATGGTCTGTAGAAATCAACAGTAAACTGAAAATATTAATACAGAAGTCCTTTTCGTTATAACTAATTCAACAGAAAGCCATTCTTTATTAGCATAAATACAAGAATAACTTAGAATGGAATTATTGAGAAGAAATAGCAAAGTTTAGATGTATGTTATAATAGACACTGATATGATTCATGCATATTTAGGCTATAATTCTATTACCATTAAAGGCAACCTTGAGCATTGAATCTAGGGTTACTTATGAAGAAAGTCGTCTTCTGGGTTTAGGCGCCGTGTATTCTTTGTTTTGGCCAAAACGAAGAATACATGGCGCCTAAACCCAGAAGACGACTTTCTTCATAGTCATCGCCGTGAAAACCTCAAAATTTACAAGGGTTACTTATGTTTACAGAAACTCCTGTATATTTTGAAATATATAAGAAAGACATAAAGAAATTGAGAGTAGAGTGAAATGCACTGATGTGACAGAATATGGGACGCATTGTTTTACCATTGTATTCAAAATATTAATACTGAATGGGGAATTTTCTGTTGATTTCCACACACATTCGTGTGTCAGAAACAGTCCCTAACAGTACACAGTCTTATATTGTCGTTTACTTCCTAAAACTGCCAATGCTCCACAAGTTTGAATTCTGTAGTACTGTATGACAACTGAACTACCTCAAACAAGCAATGGATTTCAATATTTCTCCATATTTTGTTTAAAATAGTTTTTTATACAAACAACATGGCCCTCTGCCCCAGAAAACCAATCGTGACCCACATTTTAGGAATCTCTTGTCTATACAATTCTTCCTCTTTGCACATTTAACAGATGATTCCCTGTGCCTTCACTCGCATGCCAGTGGCAAATCTGTGTATTGGGTGTTGTATTGCAAACAAAACTTAATATATATGCTACTAGAAATATATTTTGGAACTTGGATACTGTCACTTCAAAGCTTACCTGTTGAGACCTAGTGATATATAAGCTCCTAGTCAGCTACTAATGCAATCCGTGCAAGGTGTCTGGCTGCTGATCGGATAAATGATGGGGATGTGCGATGGACTGTTAGTCATCACAGGGAAAGGTAGTCAGATATCCATCCCATTCTACCATATTCTAAAATTATTACTCAAAATATGGGCCAAAACAATGAAAGTAAAAAGGTAAAAGGTAAAGTTGTCCCTGTGTTTAACTGATTAAGCACTATGCCACGAAGGTGTATTGGGGAGTGGGTGTATACATCCACATTTTTTTGACCTTGGCACTAGCTGGAGGAGAGTGGTCAGCTTCACTCCCTGGCTGCTTTAGCCCCAGGCAAAGTGTGCCCCTGTTCTCATTGCATAAGAGGCTGGGTGAGCCTCAGAGCCAGTCTGCATGATGTGGAGAAGAGAAAATTCTTGACCTTACCGGGACTCGAAATCCGAACCCTCAGCTGTCCATCTCATAGCCAGTCGCTGTACTGACTACGCCACCCCAGCTCTGAAAGTAGTGTACATAAATATGGGTCCAGAAATGCCTTGGCAATGAATACAGCCATTCAAAGGTGTTCTGGCAGCAGTAGGATTATGGCAGTGGTTACAAAAGTAATATGGTAGGGACACTATCCAAGGAAGGAAATTGGAGTGTAGAATGCACAGTGTAAATAACTATGTGCCTTATATCACTACCACCTTCCCCATTCAACAATGAAGCACAGATGTCATGGTGTTTCCTGGAAACAGTAGGATAGCAGAACTTCAGTTGCAAATGTAGCTTTAATGTCATAGGATAGTACACCTTGGGTTAGACATTTGCCAGACAAATGTTATTAACAGCAACAAAATCCCTATTACTTCTTAATAATGCAAAAATTGACTACAAATGTAATGTTACTTCACCAAGAATTAGCGCATTTTTTCATATTCTTGGAATCTGTAGTTGTCCATTTTAATCATGGACTTACAAAACACCTTCAACACTGACAGAACAACACTTGACAGTCTACTGCAAATGAATGCATGATACCCCATGTTGATGTTGTCAACTTACTATGACTGTAAAGATGACAACTGTGTGTTTTGTTGTTGAATGGAGAAGGTGGTAGTGATAAAAGATGAGCAGTCATTCACATCATCAACTCTGAACTCCAATTTCCTTCAAAAGTGTCTCTAGCATGTTACATTGTAACCACAGTTCTAATCCTACTGTTGCCAGGACACTTTTGAATGGTTCTAGTTCATTACTGAAGCATTTCCAGACCCATGGTTACACAAACTATTTTTGTTGTTTTGGCCATAGTATTTGCCATCCAATTTTCTCTACTTATTTTTCAGCATTACTGTGTTCAAAAGATAAAAGGATGTGAAACATTTTTGGATTCACATAAAAAGAGTCAAATACACACAAGATTCAAATTTAAAAAAATTGGAGTTTATTTACATTTATTTATTCATACATGCACATACAACGACTCATACAGTATTCATAAATTTTAAAGCTGGAATGTATTTACTCAGTCACAAGCACATCTATGCCAGTCAATCATTACATAATTAAACACAAAACAAAGAATTCCAGTATTAAATGTTACATACAAATTTATTTACTCCTATGCACAGAAAACAATTAGGGAAAATATTTAACACTGGTAACATACATGTAACTCTCACTGCATTATTCCTCTGCAGCACTACACTCCAGGACTTTGTGCTGTATTCAAAGATATTATGGTAGAATATGAGCCCTATGTAACCACAAATGGACAAGAAATATAGGCATCCTGATTATAAAAGCAAAAATTGTGCATAGATAAGAAGGCCTACCAAAAAAATAACCACTGACCAGGATGGTAATTTTATCTAATAGGCTGTGGATCCATTACAGTGTTCAGGGAGTAATTTCTATACATTCCACTTTTTGCCAAGTCATTGCTAAACTTCTGTGACATCGGATAGAAAACAGTGGGAACTGTGTGAATAGTAGGTGGATACCACCCATAATCCGATGATGTTGTGCGATAAAATGGATGTTGAGGAGGTCGTCGTTGGCAGCCATAACCAGTGAACCAATCTGTCGATAACAATTAGAACAGAAAATTAAATAACAGATCAGCACCAACTGTAGTTCTTAATGACTCATAAGGCCTCTCAGGGAACTTTCTTGAGCTTCTTCCAATACCCACAACCCCCAGCCTCAGAAGATTTAGTGTATGTTACTTTTATCTGTATTTATGGCTCTTTACACAAGGTGTATAAAATGAGGTGTTAGTTGTATCTGTCCATCCATTTGCATATTTCACATCTGAAATAACTGCATATTTGTATGGAACAGAGATCTGTCCTTCATTGTCAGTGATGGAAGAGTCAATCATTCCATTTTAAAATGTTTTCAAACTTGGGAAGTTTGTTTCACTGAAGAACTTACTTTGACCAAACTCAGTGAAAGTAATCATATTCATAATGAAAGTTAACAGGGATAGAAAAAAGCTTCAGATGTTATGACAGGATAATTTTATGTGCTTCTTCATAAAGTATTCACATTTAAAGAGAATTTGAAAACCAAAGACTGGTAGCTTATATATATGTATTAAACTTGAATTTCTGAGATAGAATTCTTCATTATAAAGAGGTTCTTATGAAGAGTGGAGAGTATTTATTTATTTATTTGTAATTTATTTAATTAAATTTTCAGTGACTCTGAATTTATAGTGTCAAATGACTGGAGGATAATGAATAATTAATTGGAATGGACATGGAAGGAAGTAGGTGAGGCATAAGTTAAGGTAGTATCCTAACATATTCCTGGAGGGAAAGAGGCAGCCCATGAAAAACCTCAGGGCAGTCAGTGTTCCAGCCAAGATTGAAACTGGGCACCTCCTGAATACAAGTCAGAAGAATTACCACTTAAGCCATTTTACTCAGTGTGTTTAACACATTTAAACACAGAATTTGGGTTGGCAGTATTCCATGCACAAATAGTGAAATAACTGGAGGCTGGAAAACATTATAAAGTTAAGGAGAATGACATTGGCAGGGCATGTAGCATGTATGCGATAGAAGAGGAATGCATACAGGCTTGTGTTGGGAAAGCCAGAAGGAAACAGACCACTAGGAAGATGTAGATATAGGCGGGAGAATGATATTAAGATGGATCTCAGAGATCTAAGTTGGATTCATTTTGCTCAGGATCATGAGCAGAGGTGGCCTCTTATGAACACAATATTGAACTTTTAGATTCCATAAAATTTTGGGAAATTCTTTAGTAGCTGAGCAATTGGTAACTTTTCAAGAAGCACTCATCTCCATGGATTTAGTTAGTTAGTTGTTAAACCCCTTTTCATGCATTATTTCATACACTTTAATTTTATTACCTCTTGCTAAAGACCTTCATGTAAACTACAAGGGACAGTCAGTAAATGAGTCACAAATGGAAGTAAAATAGCTGTAATGGATGTAATAAGTTTCCTATGTGTATTGTTAGGTAGCAGCACAGTCCAGCTTCATGACAGTCTAGGTAGCAGACGCACATGCACGTGTTCAGAGGCTGGTTTCAGTAGTTAAATGGTGACCATGCTTGAGAAGTGCATTACTAAAAAGCAATGTTCTGTTGTGCATTTTTGTGAGCAAAAGGACTCAATGCAAAGGATATTCATAAAGAAATGTTTCTTGTTTATGGTGGGAAGTGTTTGTCACATAACAAGGTTCACAACTGGCCCAAGAAATTCTCTCAAGGATATCTGAAAGTTGCAGATGATGTGCAACTAGGTCACCCTGTTGAGATTGCAACAGAAGTAATTGTGCAGTGGGTGGAAGAGCTGATTTAAGCTGACAGAAGGATAATAACAGACAGTGTAGCAACTGCAATAGGGTGTTTCCCAAGGTTTAGCATACAGCATAATGCATCATAGTTTGAGTTTCAGAAGTGTGTGCATGGTGGGTGCCCATAGCACTAAAGTATCGAGAAAAATTAGCCAAATGGGTCTGTCCTGGCAAAATCTCTTACAGTATATAGTTGAAGGAGAAGATATGCTTAAGAGGATTGTTATCAGGGATGAATCATGGGGGCATCACTACCAACCCAAAACAAAGCATGAATCAATGCCATGGAAACATCTCAGTTCACCTTTAACCAAAAAGTTTAAGATTATGCCATCAGCCGGGAAGGTTATGCTTACCATGTCTGGGGATTCTCTGGGAGTACTGTTAGCCCATTTTTAGAAGTGTGGTGAAAATGTTAATTCTGCATTGTACTGTGGGGTTCTGTTGAAGCTTTGGGATGCAATCTGCAGAAAGCTTCCAGACCAACTGGCAAAAGGAGTACTATTTCATCATGACATGCCAGACACCATACAGCCGGAGAAACTAAGGAGAGCATTCAATAACTACAGTGGGAACTTTTTTCAACATGTGCCTTAAAGCCCGGACTTGGCCCCTAGTGACTTCCATCTGTTTGTTCCACTAAAAAACCACATTGGTGGCAAATATTTAGCCGATGAAATGGAGGTGCAGAAGTGGCTGAGACAACAGTCAAAAGACTTCTATGCTGTGGGTACTGATGCACTTGTAAAGTGATGGGACAAGTGGTGGTGGAGGGCATGTCAAGAAATAAATGTTTTTTTCAGGTTCGAATGTTTTACGTTTTATATCCATTCATGACCTATTTACTGACTCTCCCTCATAATGAGGAATGCTACCAATAAGAGAAAAAACAGCAATAAACAATATAATGATTGAAGTAGTCACTATTTTTAATTAACTGAGATATATCATAAATCTTATTCATTTTAATAATCTTCCTTGAATATATATGTAAAAGACTTAATAGAGAGGTATAGAAAATAATGACTGCACCCACATTTTTATATGGGTCAGAATGTTGGACTCTTAACTAACAACATGAGAAGCACAGGAAGCATCTGAAATGGAATTCCTGTGGGTCCTACAAATTATACGCAGACTAACCATTTAAAAAAATTATATTCATTGTGTGGAAAGTGGAAAGAAATAGATTTCATAGATTCTAGCATTACAACTCAAAAGGAAGAAAGAGAGTTCTGAACACAAACCATGGAGTAGTCTAACAGGCATCCTTCATAATGACAATATTTGTTCTCCTTTCTGATGGAAATGTACAGAATGAATTTTCTCTTCTGCATTTGCATAAATTCATTAACACAAATATTAATTTTAAAATCATGAACACTGAAATGAACATACAAGGTCTGTCAAAACGATTAGGTAAATTTGCTGTTCGATAGAAATCTGATGTCTTTGTTTCATCAGCAGGAACGTCTGATCTTGGAGCTGGGCCATGACAAGCAGCCATATTTCTTTTATGCTTCTGTCACACACTTTATAACACCTGGAACAGATATCTTTTCAACATCTGCTTTCATCTGGTTGTTGGTAAAACACGGGCACTGGTATAGTATCACTGGGTTCAGGTTAGGCCAAAGTCAGGCCACTATAACACTGATCCTTTGCAATGTATGGCACCATACACTGGCATACTGGTGGATATTAAACAGCTACAACATAGTTTCCACTAGACTGAAACAAGAGTCCACATACAGTCTACAACAACAATGCACACAATTCCCAATTATTTGCAAGTGTTTTAATTATTATATCTAGTGTAGGAGAAACTTCAAACACATGAAATTTAGAGGAAGTTAAAGGATAAATTACAAGCTTTGGTTTAATTTGTTACACATCTTGAGAATGACAAACAACCAATGCAATTATAAATCCATCAACCAACCAACAAACCATCCAGCCAGCCAGTCAGTCAACCATCTTTGTTATAGAGTGCCAAGACTGTTGCAGCCAATTCAAATTGTTTTGAATCTATTGATATTCCTATAATGTAATTCTATTCAATGTGGACCTCAGTTGCTCCTGTAAACCATGAATACTCCTAGATGGAATATTGGGTTTCTCATAGTTAAGAAATGGCACTAAGAATTTAAAATGTCAAAGACAATTATTATTGAAGGAAGCAGTCTTCTGGGATGTGGCGTCATGTAGATGTGGTGTTAACCGACGTTTAGGAGGAACGTATCACCTCAATCTTCAGGGTAGAAGGAAAAATAAGAAAATCCACAAGCAAAGAAACAGTGAGAACAGGTGCAAGCAGACTAATGTCGGAAATAAACTCAGCTATATGAGGCGCAGGAAAGGAAGGGACAGGTCTACATGGGAAATCAGTGGAGAGGGAGAGGGGAGAGGTCTGGGACAGGAGCCAGGTTAGAGCAGGTATAGGATACTGTGTCAGGGGAGAAAGGCAAGGTTAATGGAAGGGCATTAACCCTTAAGCTGGGTGGTTGCTATGCGAGTCGATCATGGACCACGTGCCCTTGTGGATCTGGCGTCATGTCCCAGGGGGTTTCTCCCCCCTCCCCCTCCCCCCGACACAATATCCTATACCTGCACGGCTCCCCAGACCCTTCCCCTCTCCCTCTCCACTGATTTCCCATGTAGACCTGTCCCTCCCTTTCCTGCGCTCATATAGGTGAGTTTATTTCTGACATTAGCCTGCTTGCACCTGCTCTCACTGTTTCTTCGCTTGCAGATTTTCTTATTTTTCCTTCTACCCTGAAGATGGAGGCCATACATTCCTCCAAAACGTCAGTTAACATCACATCTACATGGCGCCACAACCCAGAAGACTGCTTTCTTCATAGTCACCGCTGGGAAAACCTCAAATCTTACACAATTATTATTATTTATTAATAAATGATTTGCCTGCTCTAAGAACAATAAGGTCACTTCTGGACTGTTCACAAAGTAGTACTAATTTAATGGCCATTTAGAATTCATCAGTTGTTACATAAGCTTTCTTACTCTCAACTTCCCCGCTTTCTCCCATCTTCCTTTCAAGTCCTACATGTTATCAAATGCTGCAGCAAGACTGACTTCTAATGCAGTCTCACATGAACAAAACACACACATAGCTAATCACAAGTCATTTCTTTTATATGTCTATCTATAGTATACTACACTGAGGCAAAAGACTGCTTGCTAGCTTCTGACAAACTATGTAAATTTGATTTGAAAAACAGTGAAAACAGCACAGCAGCCACGAGCAAACCCTGGAAGATATAAAGAACCTCCACATCAAGATAGACTGGTGACACAATATCTGCCCCATACAAGAGGGACGATGGGAGGACGAACACCAGCCTGCATGGTTTATGAATTTTAATTATTGACAATGCAAAAAAATTTTTAATTAGCATCAAGAAATTTTAAATAATTTTTTTAAAAATTTTACATTCCCAGGAAACTGCTGTGTTTGTGAAATGTTCTATTTTGTGTACTATGCATTGTAACATATAAGTGTACGTACTTTACGTCTAAACAACTTATGTTAAGGTGGTTTCCTATTTGTAGTGATGTTTGCCCTCTGAAGATGGTCTGCGGACACCGAAATATGTAAGGGTGTTAAGTTTTTCATGTAGTAATAAACTTACAGGTCACATTGGACAGAGTTATTTATATTTGTGAAACTATGTAACTTACTCTCATGCACCATGTTAACACCTGACAATTCTGCAATTGTAAACTGAAGTTCTGAAATGACAATTATAAATCTCATGTTTACAAAACTGTTATATATGCATCAAAATGGTTTTTTCAAGTATTTGAAAAGGAAAGTATATTTTCCAGTTCTCAGCATTTCCAACAAAAGAACAGGTCTGATCTGGTCCTAAAACCACCATGTATGTTTCCATGTACACAAGGCTTTTTNATGTTCATATACTCGTAAGTCATTAACAACTGAAAAATGGCAATAATGCTCCTCGGAAAATGCGTTCTAACATACTTTTAAAAGTATCAGTAACTGAAGCACGTTATAAATTCATAATTGACTATCAAGGTTATAATGTATGGATATGTTTTCATGGCCTGGTGCATAATTAAGCACTATACCATTAAGACATATGGGGAAGTGGATGCATAGATCCACTTTTGCTTGACCTTGGCACTAGTTGGAGGTGAGTGATCAGTTTCACGGTCCGGCCATACTATCCCCAGGGAAAGAGTCCCTGGTACCCATTTGATAGGAGGCTGGGTGGGCCCCAAAGCCGGTCTGGACATGGAGAAGTGAAAATTCTTGCCCCCACCGGGACCTGAACTTCAGCACCTAGGTCGTCCAGCCTGTAGCCAGTATATTTGACACTATTTAGATTTATTCGGATGTTATTACACAGTTATGGGGGCCGTAATGGTTCTGGCGTTCAAGAATGGTGGAGCTATAACTCCACTCCCCCATACTTATGCCTTCACGACGTAATGCTTTATTAACTAAGCTTATGATTTCAACAAAATTGTGATAACACTTATCTCTTAAATTTACCTGTAATAATTTAAGTCTAAATGATAATTTACAGTATTGTATACTAATGCTAATTGTGGAAGTACATAATCCTATCCAGCTGTATTACGTAAATATTCTCTGGTTTCTATAGCAACACACACTTTGCGTGTATGAATTGCCATCTATCGGATAGTCATGATCGTCATGATGCTAGCGACCCTAGCGACCGGTCATGATACTAAATAACAGGCGATTTCCATAGCTGAGATAAGATTATGGTGGAGAATAAAAAAAAAGCGTAAGGTGTAGCTGGCGATTGGTATGAGTTGGATTGTTGGTAAGAATTTTATTTATTATCTTCCTGCGCCCTTTTGTATCTTAAATATCGGATGGAAACTTGTATATGATTGCTTGGGTCAATATGAAAGGAAAAGGATGGTAACGTAAGGGTAATGGAGGGCGTACTTGTTTATCAACAAAGGCTTGTTGCTCTTTTAGCATCCCTTAGTGTTTGACAGTGCTTGAAGGTAGATGTCTTTTGCAAGGAGCGTATTTTTGGATTTAATTCATATGTCATCCTTTGCTGTACATTGAATTATATGTTAATTTTAAGCAAATTTTCGTAACTAATAAATTGAAGGCCGTTGATCGTGCACTAAATGGGAAATTCCCTGCGATAAATAGCATTTACATTCGTTAAGTAATTGAAAATTATTAAATTCTCGTATATATCAGAAAATATTTGCACATTTTATATATACAAGTAAAATGAATATTTGAGACTAACGTATGTTTGTTCTGATATACTAATTATGGAAATTAATTTTCCCTTTAAGGACTTGACTGTCTGAAAAGCAATGAAATAGAAAGAATGAAGTTAATAAAATAGCATAAGCTCGGATCACTCGTGGCTCTGCTTTCTGCGCACTCAAACTCCACATGCTCTGAAGTTGGTCGAGTCAACGGAAAGGACAGAGAAACGGGTGACTCAAGCGAAAGGTTGAATCCAGGTCCTTTCCAGGACCTAACAGGGAAGCTTTTCATTATTGACTTGGCAAGCAAGAAACGTGATCAGCTGAGGTTGAGGCACACTGATTTGGCTGTTTCTGTAGCTGATCCCACCATGCAGCAGGAAGGAAAACCAAGGTTCTTGAAATTCCACCAAGGAAGTGTACGTGGAGTTGCTTTCAGTCCCAGGGTATGTATAAGCAGTGTTACAAATAAATGTACTATTGTTACCACTGCTGCTGCATATGTGTTTGGAATCAATTAGCTCTCATTCACTTGTTCTGCATGCATGTGAAACTTTATCATATTCTAAGAAAACAAAAGACTTGGGGGAGTGTGTCTGGGGCTAGGAGAAATGAAGTAAAAAAGGTTTGAAGAAAATTACATAAAGAAGAGCTTCATAATTTGTATTCTTCACCTAAGATTGTTAATATGATTGAATCAAGAAGGATGGGACAGCTGGGACACAATGGTGGAAATGATAAATGCAAACAAAGTCTTGGATGAAAGAATTCAAAGGAAGAGAGCACACATATGAGACTGTGTAATATTACGGTGAGCCGTGACTAAGGAAGTAAAGTTTAAAGGTATGGAATGAATGGATCTGGCTCAGAGTAGCATCTGATGTTGGGTTTTAGTCAAAAGTGAGCTATTTGTTCAGGCATGATAGCATACTTTTGTAGTGCATCTGCCCACCACATTATGGTTCGTTGAGCCTGAAGTTATTAAATTTTAATTGTGGAAGTTATGTGATAATTAATCGGTTGGGAGCACAATCATAATCATAAAGAGTAAGATTTAGAAGGTGGTGGTGATGGACGATTTTAAGGCTCTTGCCCAAATCATTTGTGTGGCGAGACTGAAGGAAGCTATAAAACCATCAGGTGTTGAGTCCAAGATTCAAACCAGGCATCTCCTGAATACAAATCAGAAGTTTTACTGATGCAATAACCTGGTCAGTTTAGTCTACACATGTTAGTGATTCACATTGAAAGGCAATATGAATGAATGGATTGTGTGAGGGTGGTTCAGGGTTGACCTGGACTTTATTTTTTCCTGAAGCTGTGGGAACCACAAAAGTAACATTCTTTCATGGATGGTTGGTGGCAACACTGTGCTCGCTGCCTGGCAGGTAGCTGTGCACCCCATTTCTGCGCATTAGAGTGAATGTAGGATGGTGTCAGACCTTGTCACTCCTAGTGTAGAATAATGCTGTATCATCAAATTCATAGTGAAAGAGGAAGTGAAACCAGCCGAAATTCTTCATGGGCTAGATGCACGTTATGGGAACCCTGTCATATACAGGTCTCTGTGATTGGTACAGTGAGTTTTCTTGAGTTGATAATAATTCAGGACAGCTGTCTGCTGAGAAAATCATGACAAGTGTGTTTTGGTTTTCAGTAGCAGTAATTTGTGTTGGTTTCTTCTGCATGGTGTAACAGTTGATTAGAAGTAATTCAGTAACTTGCTCCACTATGATGTACACCAAGCAATTTGGAAGAAAATTCCTGGAAAACTGTCAAAGAAAAAAATTTGCCTGCTTGACAGTGCTCATCCACATACAGTACACTTGATGGAGGCAGCAGTGCTAACAGTGGGCTATGAAATCATGAACCACCCCACTTACAGCCCTGACATAGCCCCCTGTTATTTTAATTTCTTTGGACCAATGAAGGTGCACCTAGGAAGAAAGAAGTTTCAAATTGATGATGAACTGAAATACTATTTATGGCCAGCAGAAGTGATATGTAACCTAATGTGGATTCAAATCACAATGGAAATCTTGTATTTGCCTTACTTCCAAAATTTGTGTTTCAGCAGAGGTGTAATGAGAGAGTGGTTTCTTCCTTATTATAAGAAGCTTTGAGGATTATATCTTATTGAACATAGGAGCTCATAGGTTTTGTTTATTTGCTGTAAAATTTATGATTTTGTGGGCATACCTGGAAAATTCTCAGGAGACAACTATTTTAGCCATGTCATAGATTAATTTTGGAATTGCATGTCTCAGGATGCAGCAGTATACTGTAGCTGCTAAATCTTTGTGATGATTGATTCATTATACCACATAAAGGGAGGAAATACAATTGATAGATTAGAATTCCATACATTCTACCTCAAGAGCATGCATTCTCTGTTCTGCAATGTAGAAAAATGTATATATTTTAATATTTACTACTGAATATTCCTGAGAAAAATATGACATTGACAAGACTATGCTATTTATTATGAGAACTTCAAATAATTGCTTGTTTTATTTGTTCACAAGGACCGTTACCTCTTCTGTTCGGGTGCATACGATGGCAAGGTAAATCTGTATTCAGCACTACGCATGGAGTTACTCATGTGCTACCAAATCACCACCATGACCCTGGCACGCAATGTCAATGCCGTTCGCTTCACATCGGATGGCTCCAGGGTGAGGGTCATGTCCACATTGAATAGAGGTCTTGATAGTCTGTACGTATCAATAAATCATTTTTTAATCCAAATTACTAACTTTAAATTTTCATTCAGATGCATCAGATTGACATTAAACATTATAGAAGTGGAATAAGGAAGGCATTGTGTAGGTATGAAGTCATTAACTTTTGTCATTAGTTGCATCTGCTATGTTTTTCTGTATATGAAAAGTGTATCATATTTTGGCCTTATATCAGACATGCGATCACTGCACTTTGGTTTGTACATTTAGAATGTTTCGTTTCCAAGTAAAACCCAATTTTTAATATAGCTACTAAATGGGGGCATGAAGTTCTCTTCAGTTTGTCTAGTAACTATTTTGAATCATGGACAGGAAACTGGAAACACTAATTAAATTTTCTGTAATGTTGCAGAAATTTTTTCCTTATTCATCAGTTCTTCCTCATACCCCAAACTTCTATGTCTTTCCATTTTATCTTCCTCACTCTCATTATAATATTTTCTGTCGTTCATCTTCTCCCCTGATTATTTTTGGTCCCCTGTTTTTCTTTTTTTTTTTAAATTTATTTTGTCCCTGTGACATGAAATATTCCACATTTAAAATGTAATGACAATTGTTGTATACTGGAAAAGTCCTCTTTTTTGGTTTGATTATGCGTTTTTGTAATTGCACTAGTAAGGCTCTGTGAATTCTGGCGTGATGATATGATGAAGACATCTTATGTGACATTGTGACTTCTTCATACCTTGTTCTCCAATTTTTGGCCTCTCACATTGCCTAATTTAAATTTACCTCCTCTGTGGTAGCCATATGGTAACTTTCCTTTCATATTTCCTAATGGATGCCCTGTTTGTTGCAGAGACATTTTTTATGTACATAATAGCAGTGGTTTCCAGTGAACAGATGAGAACTAATGGTACTTTATATAATTCTGGTCTTTGACTTAACTTTATTTATTGATTACTGTGAAGTGCATTTTTGAGTTCATTCTGACAGTATGGTGGCAGTGGTGTGGAAAATTATTGCGTCTGTTTTATTACTCACGGTTAATCAGTGTTATTTTTATTTAAAGTACTTTTCTGTCTAAAAATGCTTGCAGTTCAGAATGTATTATTATAGCCATCCCTTTTTCTGAAATGTGGTGGAGACTGTTTAAATTTAGAAACCACTGTATTTGAACGTTTTTAATTTCTTGCAAGATTTTGTAACTCATGGTCTTTGAATTGACAGGTGTTTAACCCTTTCCAGTTGTATGTTGATATATAATTGACATAGTGACAGTGCTTCCACAGACGAGTGTCAACAAAATTTATTTCGGTTTTCTTCAGTCGTATGTTGATCATGTGTCACTACTGGCCACTGTATACAGTGGCAACAAATCCATGAATGTCATGTCTGCCTTCTTCTGCCATCTGAATGTCATAATTTGAACTTCTACAAGAATGAATGACATTTATATATTATGGGGTGTCACATATTAGAGGCATGGTATCATGTTCCAGCAAACCTGGCACTTCTGGCTCAGAAGACAAAAATATGATGCGTTGTATGATATGGACGAAAACGCTATTAGTGATATGGTAAATGAAGAGCTCAGTATTTACTCTGATGATGAGATGGATTTGGAAATTGAAGGCGAAACTGGGAGTGAAGAATCGAGCAACAGAAAATCAGAAAGTGAGAGTGAGGCTGAACAACTGGCATGAGTATTGATGTATGGAAAGAAGTGACAGTGGGCGACAAGAAACCCAAGGCATACACATTTACTAAGAACACAGGGCTACAATTTAACCTTCTGCCAGATGCAGAGCCCATAAATTATTTTAGTTTATTTTTCAGTGATGAGCTTTTGAAATACTAGGTGGTTGGGACTGATTTTTTTTGTAAACAAGCCGCACTGCGCAGCAGCTGTGCGACCTTGAGAGAGTGAAGCCACAACCTCCACCCTCCCTCCTGTTAGGGTTAGAACCTGTTCAGTCCTGTCTGGAAGTTGCTAGAGTGATGAGTGAACAGAAGGTACCGCGGAGCGTGGAACAACGCATTGTGATCAAATTCCTCGGAGGAAACGTCCCGTCTACTGAAATTCACCACAGACTCCAACAACGGTATGGGGAAGAGTGTCTCTCATGGACCCGTGTGTTTGAGTGGTGTAAGTGCTTCAGAGAGGGCAGAGAGTGCCTGGAGAATGAACCGCATGATCGTCGGCCGTGAACATTCGTCACCAAGTCAAACATTGATCGCGCAGACACACTTACTTGTGAGAATAGGCACATCACTATCAAGGAACTTGGAGCAATGCTGTCCATCAGTGTTGGTAGTGTAGAAGACATCATGAAATACCACCTGCACTATCGCAAGGTGAATGCACGGTGGGTACCACGCACTTTGACGTACGTGAACAAAATGGTGCGCGTGCAAGTTGCCAGTCATCTCCTACAGCAGTTTGAAGACGAAGGTGATGCATTTTTAAGTCTATAGTGACCACCGATGAAACGTGGGTGCACTACTTCATTCCCGAGTCCCAGCAATCATCACGTGAGTGGCGGCATACCAGTTCTCCCAAACTCAAGAGAGCGCGGAGGAGCTGTTCAGCAGGAAAAGTGATGGCAGCGTTCTTCTGGGACTGGCAGGGGGTTATCCATGTAGACTTTCTGACAGATGCCAGAACAGTCAATGCAGCTTATTACTCAGACCTCCTGGNAATGACAATGGAAACCCAGAAATTGAAATGGAACCTTCTGACACATCTGCCGTACAGTCCCGATTTGGCACCAAGGATTTCTACCTGTTCGGAAGGCTCAGATCAGACTTGCAAGGCATGCGGTTTGTGGACAATGACGCCATCATCCAGAATGTTCGGGAGTGGATACGCCGCCAACCACAAAACTTTTTTGAAAAGGGCATCAGGATGCTTCCAGAACGTCGAAAAAAATGTGTAGACTCCGGAGGGGAGTACGTTGAAGACTGACATGTGCAAGTAAGTGTTTGGCAGTTTTGGTTTTAAAAAAAATCAGTCCCGGTCATATTTGGACCACCTTGTACACTGTTATGGAAACAAACAGGTACGTGAAAGATAAAATTGCAAAACTTCAGCTAAGCACAAGGTCCATTTGGAGAAGCTGGTCTGATATATCTGCTCCTGAAATGAAGGCATTTTTAGGTCTAATTATAAATATGGGTCTGATCCCATTACCCAACATAAAAGACTACTGGTCTAGCCAGAGAGCAACACAAATACAATTTGTTGGTGATGTAATGTCTAGAGATCACTTTCTACTGATATTTTGTATGTTCCATATGGGAAATGATACCACCAAAGAAAGCAGTAGGGCCATCAAATGAACAGGAAGTACATGGGGTGACAACATACAGAGAAGCAGTTTCAGAAATATTTTGTGCCAGGTAAAAATGCTGCAATAGATTAATCAACAGTTGGGTGTAAGGGCAAAGTAATTTTAAAAATTTATAATCCAAACAGAACCGTCAAAGTGGGGCATCGGATTATTTGTATTACTGACAGTGACACTAGTTATGTTCACAGTATAATCCATATTATGGGGAACTCTGTAAAACCATTCACTTCAAGAATTGTTCTTTTCCTAATGGACAGACTAGGAATCAGTGTGCCTGGTATTGAAGGCTGCCACCTTTTCACTGATGGATATTATAGTAGTGTTCACTTGGCCGAAGACTTAAATAATCAAAAATGAAATTTCTAATAATGCAATGACTGGAGAGGGTTAAATTGCCTTACAGAATTAATTAAAGATCTGACAAATAACTGAATCAGTTCTGTAAAGAAAATATATACCTCTTATAACTTGTACCTAGTGTAATCACATTCAACTTATTCATCTTCTGACTTACGTATACATTTTAATGACTCTGCCATGGCTGGAAATATTACTGGATATCATTTCACAGGAGTCTTACATTTAATGCCTCATAGTGCTTTGAATACATCTTCAAGTAATTCAAAATAAGGCACTTTCAAGGAAATTGTTTAGTTTCATGATCATGAAAATGTTGCAAAGGGTGAATCAGGCCAGTATAGTAGTTGTTCTTCGCCCATATGTTGCTGTTCTTAAAGCTTAAAGCCCTGTGGGGAAGGTGCAGTGTTACGATGTGAAATTCATGTGTGCACTGCCAACAACATCTAAAAGCATGAAAGTAGAATGCTGGGTTTAGTGTTTATTTTGGAGGAACAAATTAATAATGAATAATTCCTTTGGTACTAGGAAGACAGGTTAACATGGTTTTGTCCTTTGTTTTTGACATTTGTGCTTTTTTGATCTTGGGTTTATGGACTTTTCCATTGGCAAATTTCATGTTTTGTTGAAATTTAGATTTGTTTCTGAGTTGTATTGGAAGACCCAAGTGTCATAACTATTCACTGTCTCTTTGAAAACTTCAGTTCTTCCAGCAGTAATTAAGGATCCTGTTGCATTACTGTATCTTTTACACACAATAATAATACAGTTCCATCAACAATGCAACCATTTTATTGAAGGAAAGGGAAAAAATAAAATAGTTGCATTGTTGATGGAACTGTATTATTATTATTATTGTGTGTTAAAATCTTATAATGTCTAATTTCTTAAGGCATATTTTGGGAACATAGTGACCTGGTACTGAGGCACTGGACTTGTTCAGTTATGGACTTCTGTCTTTTGACACTATGTAGTTTAATAGGCATTGCCAGTGTTTTGGAGGAACCTACTGCCTCCTCTTCACTGCCAGCCATAATCTTCATCACTCCCTATCATTTGGAATGGATAGAATACCACACTGTGGTTGCTGCACCTGTGGAGTGGATTCCTTTATCCTTGTCAGATGGTCTGTTTTCGTCAAGGTCAAGAGACCACAACTGGTGGTATGAAATAAAGGTGTATGTTACTACCAAGTATTTCACAAGCTGACGGGAAGAAGTTAAGACTATTGCTAGTAAGAAACTGACATTTGGTATTTGTTTTCCTTTATCCTATCCTTCCACCATTCAGATCTTGGCTGCTACGACAGCTCGGCGACTGGCCGTGGTAGATGTGGAACGAGGAGAACAATTGCTGGCATATGATAATTGTGCATTTAGTGGCAGAGATCGAACTGGCTTGGCTGCAGATCCGGTTTGTCCAAACATGGCTGTCTCTGTTGCTGTAAATGGCAAGGGCCTCACCCTACTTGATCTCAGGATGCCTCTACCACTTGATTTTGTCTATGATGTAAGTTGAATTAACTTAATCCTACTTCTCACATTGTGTGAAATAAGAATTTTCTGCATGCAGTTCACCCAGTGCCTCAGGTGGGTGGGTACCTTTTTAGAAACAGGGAATTGTGAACTTCATTCATACTGTGGTTGAAGATATTTAAATGAATTAAGTTTTGTGAGACATTTGCAAATGCTGTACTAAAATATTAGTTTTTGTTTTGATCAGATATTGTGCACACATTTTATGCATATTTACTCTATTGATTTGTTTGCAAACTAGAATGGTAAACAATTAAAATGACAGTAGGGCAGTGTTACACAGTACTGAAGTTGATGATGATGAATTAGTGAATTTGATTGTTTTTTTCATTTATTGCAAACTTCAAGTTTCTTATGTACTGTAGAGAGTGTGTAGTTCAATGATTTTTCCAATAGATGGCAAGAAAGTATCGAGAATATAATTCACTACTATGATTTTTGTTCAGATAGAGACATTATGCAAAAATGATATTTCTGTAGTTATTGCACCTCAGTAAACTATGAAATAAGGGAAGTGTGAATAAGTGTTATGGTCTTTATTGAAGTGAAAAGTAAGTACTCACAACTAATACCCACATTTTATATATAGGTATTACTGAAGTCCACTTCAGTACTTCAGTGTGTAACACTTATTACCTAGACAACAACACATAATGGGAGGAACTGCATGTAACATAAAATATTTGTCTGATCTGTAGTTATATTTTTATCTGGAACATATTTTATCTACCATTATTTACAGAAACACTTTACTCCAAAATGTATGTATACCTACAAGTAAATTGGTAGTCCGTGTTATGGAGTTTGAGCAGAGATTCAGCTGAAATGATAGAATATTAGGAGGAACATCTTCTAGCATAATTTTTGTTTTAAATGCGGTGATAAGTGAAAAGTCTCCAATCTCATATATCTCCTCATAATTGTTCGCGTTTAATTTCTTGCAAGTTCCTTCCTCACTTCTCAATGTCTTCTACTACATGACTAAATCATCTTGCCCTGGGTTTTCTTATAGATCTTCTTTTGAATTTTAATTCTTATGCCTTTCTTGGTATCCTTGGGAGCCAGGATAACTCAGTAGGTATATAATGATGGTGTAGGGCTGGACAGCCAAGGAATTGGGATTTGATTCCTGGTAGGGGAAAGAGATTTTTATCTTTGTCTCCCAGTTCAGTCTGGCTTTTTGGTCCCATGCAGCCTTGTATTCAGTGGGTGCTCAGCACTCTTTCCATGACAGTAATGCAGCTGGTGTGTGAAGCTGACCACCCACTTTCATCTAGTTCCAAGGTTAAGTATGCATGGAGCTGTACCTCCACTCCCCAAATCATCTTCATGGCATGGTGCTTAATTAATTAAACACAGGGACAGCTACACATTTTGCCTACCTTCCTGGTATTTTTATTTTGTCTTTATGTTTTTTTTCAGTATGGCCAAGCCGTTGTACTCATTCAGGGATGTTTAGTACTAAATTTAATGTATTTCCGTTGGCTGGAAACATTACATAGGAACTAAAACATAGCTACTAAATGCTCATGTGTTATGAAATGCAATGAAAACTGCTGAGTGTAATAACATAACCTCTTATTTGCAGTCAGAAGCTTTAAACTTACCATAATAAAAACAAATGTTAACCTTCTCACAGTTACATGGTAGTGTGATACGTGACCTGGCATTTATGCACCCCTCATGGCCATGGGTGCGTGGTCAGCAGAGTGCGCTCTTGACAGCTGGTGGTGATGGCACATGCAAAGTCTCTACTTTAGATGGAAGAGTCCTCCATGCTTTTCAGGCAGGGCATCAGGTTAATACAGTTTGCCCAACACCTGAGCCATACAATATTGGTGCTGACGATGGATTTTACAGTGAGTGAAAAGTTTGGGTTGGTAAGCTTTAGCTTAATGTGGATGTAGGTGATTCATTTCTGATTAAGAATGGTAAATACATGACTTTGTTTCATTTTTAAGCTGTAATCTTGTGAGTCCCTAATGAAACGTGGAATATAAGAGAGTACAACTGATATGGATGCCAGGACATAGAAGGATTAGCTAGAAAGAAATTACTGAGCAGTTTGCAAGACCAGGTTCTGCACATACCTCTGTAGCATCTGAACTAGTCTGTTCAACTCAAAAAGGGTTACTAAGAGGTCAGTCAGTGACAGAGCAACAGAAAACACAAGGAATACTGGCAGTTCACACCTCTAAAAACATGTAAAGGGTTTCTTTCAGAAGCTGCCAGGTGGTAAAAGACCAGGGGAACTAACTGCAGTTATTGGAGCTGAATGGGAATTATTTAAAATAAGTAACAGGACACATGTCACTTGAAGAGACATCTGTTCATACTGGGAACAATAAGTGGTCTCAGAGGTGTGAAGGGTGTCATAACAAAGGAAAAAGGCAACCTTGCATGTCCTTTGTGACTGATGTATTTTAAATAATATTTTATCACCGGGGAACATCCTGAAACCATGTGACTATGATAAAGACATTAAGCAAGATATTGTGCTTCATATCACTGCAGGACTGAAAAGGAGTTTAAAATTACAAGGAAAGGGAGGCAAAATAGGTTGAAAATTGGTCATAATTGGCTGTTTAATGGGCATCCATTATTAACACTTTAAATCTCGCCATAGTACACATTCCACACATCTTTGCCTTGCCTAAGGGTGGTACATGTATCACTGTGAACTTCAAAAATCTATGGTAGGGGAACTATTAGCAATGTTGACATAGAATTTTAAATTTGGCACCTTGGAACTTGTATATTTTGTGGTTAAACAGTAGAGACCACTGCATAATAGCATTGTGAAGCACTGCATTTACTATGCCTCAGTTGGCCGCGCCATAGCTAAAGTGGTTAGTCGCTGGCTTCCCACCACGATGGCCCAAGTCTGGTCAAGTGGGATTTGTGGTGGACAGAGTGGCGCTGGGGCAGGTTTTCTCCGAGTACTTCGGTTTCCCCTGCCAATCTTCATTCCACCAATTGCACCACCATCACCCTCACCTATCATCTGGGGCTGGTACAATAGGCCAGAAGTGGCTGCAGTACAAGGGGCTTAGTCCCACCTGACTAGCAATAAAAAATGCCTCAGTTTGTATATCCTCTCTCTTTGTCAGTGAATCCCCTCCAGTCATTCACACTGTTGTCATATTGAAACACTAGCTGAGGATGAAGGAGAGGTCAGGTACTGTTCTAAAAATAGTTCACCATGCACTTGAATGATGTACAGTCAGAGTTTATTTTTCTAATACAGGGTGGGGCGCAGAAACTTCCCTTTTTTGAAGGCGAATAAAAGAAAAATTATTGCTGATAGGCAACATTTATGTTTAGCTAATGAAAGAACATACTTTAAAGTTTTAAATCATGTAGGTTTAAACAAAATATCTTGAAGGTGGTGGCCACCATTCTCTATGCACTGATGCAAACGTTTTCTGAAGTTCCCCTCTGCACATTCCAACATGTTCACTGGAATTTGAGCTACTTCCTGCCGAATAACATTCTTCAGCTGAAGCAGGTTTGTGGGGCAATGTTTAAAAACCTCTGCCTGGAGGTATCCCCATAAAAAAATCACGGGCGTTAGATCAGGTGAGTGCACTGCCCACGGGATGTCACCTCAAAGCGCGATGAGCCGTCCGGGGAACTTTGCCCTCAAAACTGTCATCGAAGTTGGGGCTGTGTGGACCGTGGCACCATCCTGTTGGAACCAGACATTTCCTAGATACATTTTTCAAGAGCTGGTTCGAAAAAGTTTTTATTCGTGTCCACATACTGCTGTGAATTGGCAGTAACTGCATGATTGTCTTCTTCAAAAAAATAAGGGCCAATAACTCAAACTCAAAATGCACACCATACTGTCACCTTATCACTGTGAAGTGGCCTCTCATGGAGCTCTTTGGGATTGTTACCACCCCAATAGTGCATATTCTGCTTGTTGACATATCTGGATAGGTGAAAATGTGCCTCATCAGTAAAGAAAACAAGTGCGTCAGGGGGTAAAGTTTCCAGTAACATTTCGCATGCCGTTATTTGGTTCTGAAAATCATGTGGTGACAATTCATGCATAGCAACCATCTTATAAGGATGGAAATTAAGATGTTTGTGAAGAATTCGGCGCACTGAATGATTGGATATGTCTAGAGTGACTGCATGTTTGCGAGCGGAGCGTCTTTGAGATCTCAAAATCGACTGTCGAACTGCCTCCACATTTTCTGGTGTCGTAACAGTCCGTTGTCATCCTGATGATTTTTTCACCACACTCCCGGTTGTCCTATAGTTCTCTACCCACAAAACAATCAATTTCTGGTCGGGAACCAGACCTCTGGGCTTAATTCCGAAGTGAGTATGGAACGCACGCTGCACCACCACGTAGGAATGGTTGTTCGAAAAATAGGCTTCGACAGCAAACGCACACTGCTCACTCGTCCACCTCATGTTTCCTACTGAGGGGTATTAAACAGAAACTTCTGCGACTCCTGCATTCGCTGAGCCTTTCCCCGCTTTTCTGCGACCTCTCCACCCTTCACAATGCGTCTTCACAAAAAGGAAGTTTCTGCGCCCCACCCTATATTTATATCATCAGTATAACAATTTGAACGTGTTTGTAACTTTAATTTTCTTACTCTGGGTGTTGGTGCAATATGTTCCTTACATATATGAAAATTTCACAGAATTGATGAAATTGTGAATTATTCATGGTTTCCTATAAAATCCTGTAGCTGAAGAGAAAGGGTATTTAAATAGCTCTAGCTACAAAGTGTTAATATAATGACTTACTGCTGACTACGAGGTCTGACAATAAAGTTCATGAACTTGCCACTGTGTTCCTGCTGTGGCAGCAGTGGACAGAAACCTGAGTATGGTTTGATGACCTTGGCATATCAGCATTTCACAGCTGTGTACTTTGAAGGTAACCACAATAATATTCAGCAGTGAGGTATGTAGCACTTTTACCGCAATGAATTCACAAACATTATCGTCAGACCACGTATGACGCTTAATAAATGGCAGGCTTGTCCTTTCATCAGGGAGGGTGCCCCATAGTGACAGAACTGTAACTGTCTAGCAGTAACTAAAATCTGGTCATGAGCTGCAGATGGGGCTCGGCACCAAAGTGGACTGACTGGCTGACTGACCATCAGTTGTAACATAACTCTGATTCTGAGTGTTAATCTAATCTACTCTAGACCTTTGGGTTATAAAATAACTATCACACAAACTTACACCAAAAAACTTTCTGGTTTTTTCACTACATTTTATGACCACATGTAGTCATTATCGGGTAGTATGCAACACACTGGCTAATATATATTTGGTATGTAGACCCGTTGCTAGGCAACAACCACTAAATAAGCAAATACACAACAGCCATTGGTAAGTAACGGCTCCGCAGACAAACATGTTTTCATGAATGTAACAGTTGGATACAACAGTAATGGGAATTGGTGTTTTCTGTTTGGTCCATTCAGAAATGTTATAGGTAGGAAAAGTCAGTCAGTCACTCAGTTATTTGAGATTTGCTGTAGCTGAGGCCAAGGACAGTTTGGGAACCTACAAGGAGGGGAATGTCACTGTCAGAAGCTGGAAGTACATTTTAAAACATGGAAGTACAAATCTGTTAAAACATGGTGTTGTATAGAGGTGTATATGAAACAGTATGAGTTCAGTTTCACAAGACGTGACTCCGATATAATAGCAGTTATTCAAATTGTGAGGGATCTTCAACACATGAAGTAGTATCTTAAAAGCCTATATGCATATGTACTCTATAATCTTGTATTATTCCTTCAGTTTCACGTATGTAGCCTCTTTGTCAAATCAGTTTAAATTGTAGCCTTGCTATTGTTTTATTTTGTGAGTCATGGTTACCTATATTTTCTGTACAATATAAGAGTACTTGTCCAAATTATAAGAGTTCTTCAGCATTTAGCATTACATGTTTGCCATCTGATATGAATTCTTATATACAGCTTGTCAATATATCCTTATATCATCACTGTCTTTTTATATAGTTGACCCTCTTATTCAGTTTAGTCTAACTGTATGATTTTTGTATTGGGGAGTTAGTAGATATTGTGGCCTTTTGTTAGATAGTGACTGGAGTTTATAGGTGGAGTATAGATTATGTCTTTGGAGTTAGGGACTGATATACTGATGCAGTGAATGCTTGAAGATTGGTTGATATAGTAGAATGTGTCTTAGAATGTCAGAATTCGTGTATGGCATGGTTTCATTGTATGCTTGAAGGTAACAGTATGTTTTGGTGTAGTTGGAGTGTACAGAATGAAATTTAGTTTAGACCACATATTTGCCTTTTTATTCACTTCCCAAAGATGAGTTTCAGTGAATGTTAGCTATGTTAAATATTATAAAATAACTCTCTTGGCACTGTACATCAGATTATGGACTAAGAGAATTTACATAGATGTTTTGTAAGGATAACAAAGTAGAAGTAGCACTGCATATAGAGACTTATGGCAGTAGTAAAGTACCATTCAGCTGTGAATATTGTTGTGTNAAACCTTGGTCACAAGGCAAGGAGAGGCGGTATGTAAGATCTAACAGTTTGTGACAGTTGTACATTAATGCAAATATTATGTTTCTGGACATTATCCATCATCCTGTGTTTGTTTAAAACACAACATTTCAGAGACTGGATTCTGTCTCTGTCTGCAGGTAAAACCTACTCACTTGGGCCCAATTGATAGAGGTAGTTCCTATCTCTGGACACCTGCATCAACACAGGATAGGGTATACAAGTCAAGAGCAGCACAAACCATTTTGCAGGATATTATATTTAAGCATCCTGTTGCACTCCATACGATACATGATATAAACTCCGTCTTCAGTGCAACCATATATTATAGGTCTTTTGTTTTGCTCTCCCTTACACACTAAATATTTCGGCCACAAACGGCCATCATCAGGTGTATTACGTATTTGTCACACTGCACTTAGTTTAACATTTAAAAGACCTGTGTTTTAAATTTTAAATGTTAAACTAAGTGCAGTGTGACAGATACGTGAGTAATACACCTGATGATGGCCGTTTGTGGCCAAAACATGTAGTGTGTAAGGGAGAGCAAAACAAAGACCTATAATATATGGTTGCACTGAAGACGGAGTTTGTATCATGTATCATTTTGCAGGAGTTAAGACAGAACATTAAAACATTAAAAAACTTCACTCATATGAGACCTAGCACCAGAGTACTATCACAATAGAAGCCATTGCTGGTACCATGGTAACATACAGAGAATTTATCTCTCCAGTGATGACTTCTGTTCTGATAATACTCTGGTGGTAGGCCACATGTGTGGAGTTTTTTGATGTTTTAATGTTCTGTCTTAAATCTTGCAGATGGTTTGTGCTGTGCTTGGTTTCTATACTCTGTCTTGTGTTGGTGCATGTATGGAGATGGGGACTAGCTCTATCAGTTGGGCCCAACTGAGTAGTTTTACCCAAAGATGGAGACAGAATCCAGTCTCCGAAACATTGTTTTAAATAAAAATAGGACAGTATGTTAAATAAAGACAGTACAATGGATAATGTTCAGAAGCATAATTTTGTATTAGAGGCAGTACAGTTGAGTTTATCCTTGTTGTGTACGGTGTTCATGAGTGGTGAACCAATGTGACAAGATGCAGAATTGTAAGTGCAGTAGTGACCAGTTAAATACTGGAGGACTGGACCAACCAACATCATCATCAAGATCTTAAGCGTCTGAAGACAAACTGCTCCAAAACATGATAGAAGGTTGAAGTATGAATATTCATACAGTGTTTTCAGTTTTGGCTGACAGAGTAGTTTTCACTCACACTGGCAGTCAGGAACACCTTGAATGAGATCTTGTTTTGCGCATATTTGTGGCTATGCTCTGTTCATATGTGCCTGTTTGTGACGTATCTATGATACCATTTCTGATGAATGTGTACAAAATACGTCAACAGGAACTACATTTTCATTATGGTGAGTCATAAGTAACTGCCATATTGAGATGGAAATTGTCGTGTTATTAATGAATATTTCTGTTGGAACTAAATTTACTTATGGGAAAAAACTACCTTCTCAGGTTATTTAGAAACTTTCTGGTATGTCAGTGTGCCTGATAGCCTAGAAGAATGGTTGTCTAATGAATGTACGTCACTCATATTAAGATTGATTATAACTGATATATAACTGAGCTTGGTCATTTGCTAGTGCCATGTCTGAACCACCATACAGAATTTTGGTCATTTAAGACAGTGGCTTGACAAGGTCAACATTTTTTTCCCCTCAAAGCAATTTGGGCAAGTAATTTCTTCCTCTGTCACTAAATAGTGTTTGTAGCTACATTTTGCAGTTCTTTGGCCATAGATTGTTTTCTGTTCACATCTTTACTGTGAAATACTGCCAACTGGTAGTTTACTGCTAAAAATGGCAGGCTGGGATACATTCCAGCCACAGAGATGGTGGGGTTGGAGATATTAAACAAAATGTTTCACTATGTAAGATTTGAGGTTTTCATGGTGGTGACTATGAAGAAAGCAGTCTTCTGGGATGGGGCACCATGTAGATGTGGTGTTAACCGACGTTTCGGAGGAACGTATCGCCTCCATCTTCAGGGTAGAAGGAAAAATAAGATAATCCGCAAGCGAAGAGATAGAACCAGTCTTTCCAACATCAGTCCAGTCTGCTTGCACCGGTTCTTACTGTCTCTTTGCTTGCGGATTTTATTGTTTTTCCTTCTACCCTGAAGTTGGAGGCGATACGTTCCTCCGAAATGTTGGTTAACACCACATCTACACAGTGCCACATCCCAGAAGACTGCTTTCTTCAAAATGTTTCACTGTTTTCCTGCTGTGTCCCAGACATTATTCAGTACATACTTTTTGTACAGGTGTAATAATGAGTGGTGGAGACATGGTATCAGCCTATGTCCCTGACACAGGCATACAGGAACATTTGAAGGAACATCGTGATATGCAGATTTGGAAACTCAGGTAGGTAATGTTAATGATAGTGGTGTTGGCATTGTCCATTTCAAATGATACGGAAGAATAGGAAGAATAAAATTTAAATTGTAAAACTTAAGGAGAGCTGGAATATCCAGTTTGGCATAGTGACTGGGCTGCAGGCTTGGTGACTGATGAATCAGTGTTTGACTTCAAGTGGGTGAGAGATTTTCTGTTCTTTATGATGGCCAAACCAGCCCTGGAGCCTAGGTGTACCACTCACCTCCAGCTAATGACAAGATAAAGAATGTATGGAGCTCTGCCTTCACTCTCCCTTGTCTTTATGGCATGGTACTTGATATAGCACAAGGAAAATTTGTTATTGTTATAAACCCTAAGGAGACATTCTGGCAGGGGATTAAGAAAATTTGAACATATAAAGTTGAATGAAAATGGTAGTCAGTATAATGCGGGAGTGTATTCATTTTTCAGATCAGATAGCTGAAATCAGAATGTGGAAGCTATTTCCTAAATAATGGTAGCTTGAGGCATGTGTTTTCATTCTTGTGATAGGCTATTTTACTGGTGCCATGGAGAAATTAACAGTCTCCATCTTTGAGATAGACTGGTTAGCAGGACATCATGTGAGCTTAACTGTTAGCTTCCTGGAACAGCTGGTAGCAATTCTGTAGGTCAGCACTTTTTTATTATTATGGAACCCAAAATTTCAGCACATTTCTGTGAGGATTATTAAACATTAGTACAGCTTACATATTGATATACATTCATTTAAGTTTCGAATGTGATCCTTTCTCATGATTTTTCCCAGCCAGAATTTTATATGCATTTCTCATAACCCCATGTATACTCCATGTCCTGCCTATTTCAGCCTTCTTGATATAATCCCCCTAACAATATAATAGAGTACAAACTACAACCATGGCATAGCTCAGGCTTGTAGATGTTGGCTTCTAACTGCAGGGCCTTGGGTTCAGTCTGGACAACTTTCTAATGGGTTTGAGGTGAATGAATTGGCATTGGAGAATGTTTTTCTTGAAGTTTTTTTTCAGTTTTGCACTGCCAGTCATGTCCATTATTGCTGCATACTCATTTATCGGTACCCATTGGGTTGTGTGATAGCACATGGCTGGTTACAGAGTAAGAAAGTTGGTTAATACAAATAATGAAGCTTCTGATTTTCTAAGTGCATATATCTTTCTCAGTACTCTGATCTTAACATCCTAAGTCCACATTCTACCCTCAGAATAAAGAACCAAATTTCACATCCATACATGCAAAGCATGGATTACAGAATAATGGTAATGAAGGAACATTTGATAGAATATGTGATCCTTTCCCCCATGCCCCCTGGCCCTACAGCCTCAGTTTAGGCCTTGGCCTACCTCCATGAAACACTCCATTTCACTTTGGTTTACTAGATCTTACAACATTCAGTAGGACTCCTTGGGTGGGTGATGAGCTCGTTTCAAGGCCTCTACCTGTATACAAACACAGAAAAATGCACGCACGCCCACATACACACGAACTCAAACTCTAAACATCCATGCCCTGTGTGGGATTGGAACCCATGATCCCGACTTCTGAGCCTGCGAAGACTGTATGCCTTAGACCACTCGGCTACCGTGACCCGCATGTGTGATCATAACATACCACAAATCATTTTCCAGGTATACTTCAAATGGCAGCCAGTTATATTCAGTATGTGATGGAGGGGTTGTCAGGCGTTATCGTCGGTACCCTCATCACCATGAATATTTGGGAGAGGTTTATCAACATAAAGGTGATATTCAGGACCTGGACATATCTCCCTATGATGAATGTATCCTTCATAATTAAATTAGTAAGAAACTGTGCAAGATATTTTTCTGTGTGGTGATGTAGTATTGATGTGGTGGTCTGTACTTAATATCTGGCCATATGTGCAGAAGGTCTGAGATTCAAGACCAGGTGGCACACTTTTCCCCTTCTGCAATTATAGGTTCTCATTGTGGTTGCCTTGCTGTGATAACCCTGCAGTCAGGTAGGTGTTTTGTGACATTTGTTGTATGTACATGTCCTTATCAATATACACTGTTCGAGATTAAAAGAGAAAGTATTTTTTTGGGTTACCCATATTAAAAGAAGAATTGTTGGTGTCTGCTTTTTTCTTTTTGTCTCATGTACTGTGCAGGTACATAATATTGATGTTGCATTTTTACTGCTAAGTAAAGAATGCCTGAAGCTTAATCTCCACTCTCATGTACGTTTACATGGCATGATATGTTTTCCTCTGCTGTATTTAAAAAGAGATTATTTTTCTTCATGATTTTTTTGTGATGTGTTTGAGGGTTTATAATTTCATGCTCTATTCAGCCATCTCTTTTGATATGGTGTTTCCCCCTCTTTTCTTTAGTTATCTTTTAAAGTATATCACTGATGTTCACTTTCTTTTGTAATTCAGTATTTTGTTATTTTTTTGTCTACATGTGTGTATATATACCTAAGGGTCTTAAATGTCATTTCTGCTAAAAATATTTATGATAGAAATAAGCATCTGTTCACTGCTTGTTTTGTTAAAATGAACCTTAATATAGTGTACAGATATCATCACTGCATCTAAAGATCGTTCAGTTGGTGTTCTGCGCCTTGGTGCACCAAACCATGGTTGGACAGAGTACAGTGAATTAACTTGATACCCTGATTGTTAATACAGTGCGCAGGTACCTGGTGGTAAGGAACAGTCATGACACAATACATTCCTAGTGCTATGAGAGTTTGTCTCCGAATGACAGGTAGTGCAGAAGTGGTCTGATAACAAAACTCATACCTCAAGCCCCTCACCTGACCCCAGAATGAAATTAGGTAAGTAACACAAGATATAAATGAATGTGTAAAATTCAACAGGATCTTATTAAACATCTAACAATTTTAAATGTTCTCAGTTTAGTACTGTTTTGTTATATTCTTGTTTAATACCTGCTATTAAAAGTCTTGAGTCACTTGTTCAGGGAACAGAGAATGAATGTCACTTTAATGTTAGTTCTTGTTGGTTGTAGCCTTCAGTGGATTCTTAAGTCTTATGCATAGTGGATTTCAGAATGTTTTGTGATGGATTAATAACTGAGATCACAAGGTATTTGTTTGTAAGCTGTATATCAGTATGATGAGTGTTGTATGCATTATGCCATTGTTTTTGGAGAGAATGTTTAATTGAAAATTTCAGGGACTTTCCACATCTTGTAATAGTCTTGAATAACCTTGTCCAAGTATTTTAATGAAGTTAAAATAATATGGTTTATTAAGGAATTTACAGTATTTAACATTAATTATATCATAGTACATTTGAAATGTAAATTAATTCAGAATGTTAAAAATTGTTTTATATGCTGCTGGTAATTCTGCCCTACTGGCAGCTTATAATGTAATATATGCTTGAGACTAGAAAATGAACTTGTTTTGAATTTAGTTATAGAATTTAATATTATATCCATTTTCAGTAGGAGTTTCTGTTAACGAGCAAGTACAATCCTTTAGTTTGATGAGGGATGGATTATAGACTCTTCAGTCTGTTACTGTTTCATTGGAACATCAGTTTTGGTATACAGATTACAAGAGGATAACCGTTATTTTTATTGAATAGTCAAATGGAAGGTACGTGAGTTGAGTTCTGGTATGTTTCTACTCCAGAGTTAGCTTAGAATTCCAGCATCTGAGGAACTCATAGTGTTGCATAAAATATCGACTATCTCTTAGAAGTTTGTGATGATAGTGCATTAGTACAAATATTATGTTTTTGGACAGTATCCGTCATTTTGTGTTTTGAAAAATAAACAGGGCACTTTTTAGATAAAGATAAAGTGATGGATAATGTCCAAAAACATAATATTTGTATCAACTATCTCTATGATTGTAGGATGTGTTTTTGTTCAGTTTGTGGTGTATTTACAAGGGTTATCCAGAAAGTAAGTTCTGATGGGCAATTAAAAAAAACAAGAATTTATTTCCTAACCATTTATATTGCCATTTGATGTACAGACCGTACACTACTTTTTGACATAGTTTCCACTATTGTTGAGGCACTTGTAGCGGTGCACCAGTTGTTTTATCCCTGCATCATAGAATGGTGCCACCTGTAATGCAGACCGTGTATTAATGGCTTCTTTGACCTCGTCATCATGGAACTGCCAACCGCTAAGGAAAGTTTTCAGATACAGGAGCACATGAAAATCAATTGGCGCTAAGTCTGGGCTGTAGGGGTGATGATTGAATTGTTCCCAGCCAAATGTCGCAATGAGATCTTGCGTTGCAGGGGCAGTGTGTGTGAGCAGGCATTGTCATGAAGCATCACAACACCCCAACTAAGTATGCCACATGGCTCGTTCTGGATGGCATGACGCAGTTTCTTAAGTGTGTCACAATAGACACATGTGTTGATTGTTGAGCCTTGAGGCAATACTTCCACAAACAACGCATTTTGTGCCCCAAAACACTGTGCACATGATCTTGTCAGTTGAAATGGTCAGTTTGAATTTTTGCTTTATTGGCGATGATGTGTACCTGTGCCTGTGCTTATGTGGACTCCTGCTTTGATTCAGGGGTTACGTGTAATACCCATGTCTCATCCCCTGTGACTGTGTGGCTCAAGAAGTCATCACTGTATCGTGTCAGAAAGGTAAAAGCACTGGCCTTCCGTGTCATTTTGTGTTCTTCCATAAGCATCCTCACCACCCAGTGTGAACGTAATTTCCAAAACCGAATTTAATTAGACACATTTTATGAAGGAGTGACCATGAAATTTGTGGAAAATGCAGGGAAAGTGATGAAATGGTGAATTGTCTGTTCTTTTGAGTCTTCTTTTCCACTGCACACACCAAATCTTCATTAACCACAGAGAGTCAGCTGCTCCGCGGATCATCATGCACATTTCTGTGTCCTTGATTAAAGTGTCTCGCCCATCTTCATACCATGGGATCACTCATGGCATATTCTGCATACACCTCACAAAGTTGATGATGAATGTCAGCCGCTTTGATATTTCTTGCATTCAAGAAATGAATTTCAGACTGCATTTCAGAGGCGCTTTGCTTCTAGAGCTTCTTGAACATTTTAAACACACAGGACGATGCATAAACACTGTTCGATTGTCTGCAAATGGCATCTGTGCCTTCACAAAGGACCAACAAACTCTGTTTACATGCGCATCATCGTGACTGCTGCACTGCAGTGGCAGTATTTGCAAATGGAACTTATTTTGTGGATATGCCTTGTATATGTAGTAGCTGTAGTTAATAATATTAAATTGCAGCACCTGTTGCACTGTGTAGATCTGACTTTGGGTTCCACTTTTTGCCAACTGTGTGCAATGTCAGTTAATATTCTCTCATCTTCTTCTCTTTACTGTCAGTACATGTTTCAGCCTAACCAGCCATCAGCAGGTGTACAGGTTGTTGTGATGAAGGAGTCTGCTGCTCACTGTAGTGCTGTTCTGCTTTTCCTATGTGAGCAACAGAGCCTTTCATTACAGCAGGCCAAAACATGTAGCGACAATAAAGGGAAGATGGCAAGAAAATATTAACTGATGTTGCACATAGATGGCCAGAAGCGGAATGCAAAATCAGATATAGTAGGTGTTTGCAGAACTGTGTCGGTTAGCATTGTACATGGAGTTTGTTAAGAACTATGCATTGTATAAATAGTTACTATAGGATTCTGACAGTGGTGTATAACACACAGAGATATTGGGTTTTCGGACTTTATCCATCAACCTGGTTTTAAGATAACTAAGAAAAACACGATGTTTCAGAAACTGGATCTGTTTCCGTCAATCACTGGACCAGTGACTGAGGCTAGCTCTTTCTAAGGGACCCAACAGAACAGGTGTTTTCCCTCATCTGAGGACGGAAACAGATCCAATTTCCAAAACATCGTGTTTTTTTAGTTATCTTAAAACCCAGATGATGGATAAAGTCCGAAAACCCAATATCTCTGAGTGCATTGTATAATTACCATTATCATAATCAACACCATTATCTTTATATTCAGTCTTTCATATTTAACTTTACCAAATGTTATAGTAGTAATTCGATTGTTCATATGTGATGTGTGGGTTTGAACCTGTGAGGTCAAGTCCATATTTTTAGAGATGCAGTTTGGTCAGAATCTGGCAAGAATATTAAGAATCCATTGACATGTTTTCACTGAATATAATAGGTTCCTCTAGGCCTTGATAACTCGATTGTATGTGAAATAAGCATTTAGGAAATAGGCAGGTTTGGAGGGTGAGCATAATCAGTCCATAGGCATGACAAGGAGATGGGAATTTAAAATTAAAGGGTTTCAGTTGAAAGTGAAAATATGCTGAGGAGCCAAGAAGAAATGGTGTTGTGAAAATGTTACACATATGAAGAACAAACTGAACCACAGTAAGAAAAAAATTATGCAGAAGAAAACCATTATATATATAATTTGCTGTGCTTACATACCAGATTGATAAACATTTTTAACGTTCTGTACGTTTTGATCATGGATAATTTCCCATGTTGAATATATTGTGCTACTTTCATAGGGATATGTGTATAATGGCTTTTAGCCTCTTTCCCCAGCAGTCCACAAATTATGTTTGCACATCTGGACTGAAAGTACTGTTTTTATAATACATTTACTATAATTTTTTTCCATATGGAGGCAGTAAGCTATGAAGTAAACTAAGTGCTATGGAGTATGTCAAAATTGATATAATTAAAAAGAGAGTGCCTTTTCATAATACTTCCCAATATAATAACTAGAAATGGTCTGTGGCTTTGCCCTGCCCCTGTTCAAATAACCAGATGAAATGACATTATTATTATTATTATATTTGGCTTTTATATTCAGTAAGCATGTAAATAAATAAAGAATTGAATTAGTTGTCGATGGAGACCCTGCACAGGAAGAACTGTTCTACTATAGTAAATGATTGAATGCTATAAGTGTCCCACTTTGTCCCAAAAGCTTTTCAGGGGAAAAATCTGGGATGCCATGCCAGTATAAATGGGAGTTTATGTTCCAAACTTTACTATAGATGGTGTGTGTGTCTTAAGACTCAGCAGAGGAGAAACATTTAGGAAATAACAGGGTAACGTTACTTGAGTTAAAAGGCATCACAGAGTTTGTCTGTAGCCTGTCTGTCCTGTGCTGAGGATCTTTTGATTTCATCTAGTGGAAATTGAACTGAAAGAATATTTCAGCTCATCTGTAGGTGGTATTTGTGTCTTCTTCGGTTTATTGTCATCTGTATGAATGCAGAACAGTTGCTTCCTCATTGATTTTGTATGAAGACAGAACAAATAAGGGTTATCTGATTATACTTGTACTGTTATTTTGATTAAGCAGTTTTATAGAGTGCCAGTAAAGAGTTCATATGATTTTTTTGAGGAGTCAGGAGTTTTTTAATCAAAAATACAAGAAGCATTGACAGAAAGAAAAGCAGACATAAAATCGAGAAACTATATAAATATTTTGACAAATTTTCAGTGGATATTTTAAGACTGTAGCAGTTAGAGAACATTTGGTCCTAAGTTGCAGGCTGTACAGGTTTGTTTGCCACAATTATGAGACTCACCAATCTTAGGGATGTACTTGCTCATTGTTTCCTTGAAATTAATTTTGTATTGTGTCTGGATAGCATACAATGCCAGGGTACATAGTTATATATTTCTTATCATAGATTGTTTAGTATTTGCCCAAAAATGGATTATTTTGTAAATTTATTTATTATCATAAAATAACAATATGTTAATTAAGGTGTTGTCTCTTTAACTGACCTGTTAATGTCTTGTCCTTATGGTATGCCAGAATTGCATAATTAAAATGTGATTTGAAATTGTTGATGTAATTTGAAGGGGTTGTGGTTAATTCATTTTTTGGCAATAACAAGGCCTGTTTATGTTAGACATTATTGGTAACTTAGAGCATTCATATATTGTGCAGTATGTATTTTTTAAACATCTGTAAGAGGATACACACTAATCTGCTTGTTGTTAGGCAGAGCATGGAATTAAGGAATAACACTTTAATAATCAGATTCTGTAGTTTCTGTTTGCTTAAACATCCACTGAACTGGATAAATAAGTGATGATAGGGTGCCTGTCATATGCGCTCCATAATGTCAAAAGGACTAATTTTTGTGTAAAGCAGAGTTGAGAAATATTTGATACTATGAAACTGTTCAGTGAGTCATACTTGCTTTCACTTTATTTGCATCATTTCATGCAAATGAGTGAAGACATAAGTATCAAATTAAAAGTACATTTTTTATGGCATAGTTAGTATGTTAAACTACCAGTTGCAGGGTCTTCAGACTAATCTTTGTCTTTCTTCTTATGACCTGAAACTAGCATAACCGAAAATATGTTTTAGACTTTCACATAAAGTGGTAGGTAGGACATAAATTATAGTTAAGTGAAAAATGTAATAAGGAACCTCAATATCAGAACCTACAAAAACTAAATCAGAGTTATTACATTCTTCCATAAGTTCTTGTAAAACATGTCCAAGATTGATACTCATAAGCCCACCATTTCTGAAAGTAATTAATATGAAATTGTAGAAACAGCTGCTCTTAGATATTAGCCAACTTTTTGTCTCCATTTATGCCTTTTGGATGAAACACACATAGGTCTTTGTAATTCTGTATTTCAGCATCCTTGCCCAAATCTTTAATTAAATGTCTACATATCCACAGTCTGTCAATAATATAACAATTACAAAGACAAAAACAACACCATCCATTGTGACTATTTAAGTTTTATCACTTAAAAAACAAATCAAATATAGCAATTGTTTATTTACCATTTAAGACTTAACACAACATGTCATAGGTGGCCATCTTCAGGTGTCTTAATGCATCCAAACTGTTACACTGCTCTGATGTGCGCTAAAACTGTGCATTGCAGTCCACTTAAAAATACCATTAAAAGGATTAATTAAAACCCATTAAAATTTTCTGTTAAAATATTTTCATAAAATCCTATTCCACCTCATAAGGGGCATCGTCCACTTGTTTAGAGCTGTGTGATTATTCCAGGTTCATTTCTGCAGCTTGTTTTTCTGTTCATTGGTCCATTGTTATTGCTACATCTGCAATCTGCAGTGTGCCCCTTGCTTGTGTGTTGTTCCCTCTGGCTGCATGTGGTGTTGTCTTCACTAACACACATCAGAGCAGTGTAACAGTTTGGATGCATTAAGACACCTGAAAAAGGCCATCTATGGCCAGAAACATGTTGTGTTAAGTCGTAAATGGTGAATAAACAATTGTTGCATTATTGACAGACTGTGTATACATAGACATTTAAATAGGCCTATGTGTTAATTTCTGAATGAAACCAAGCAGTGAGCAATGTTTTGACCCTGAATATGGAAGTAATACACTTCTTTGAAATTTCTATGAACTTCTACTGGACTGCATGGTGTCAGATCCAAAAAGGTAGTACTCCTCATAGTCACTGCAGATCTGTAGGAAGTACTGGACACTCTGTGGCTGGTGGTTTCATAGCAAACAGAAATTGTAAAATTGGACTTGCACACAAACTTGAATCTAGAATATGAAATGTGCCAGGATGTGATGAAAATTTTATGTTTGGTTTCATAGTCAGTGTCATACAATTATTGGTTTGCATAACATTAAGAAAAGAGATGTTTGGCGGTGATATTATTTACTGTTACTGTAGTGAAACTTTACCTGGTTATTGTTATGGGGCCAAAATTAAACATCGAGAAAGAGTCTAACATAAGCATAAAAAATTGAATGTGATGAATATGAATAGATCCTAATGAGGAAAAGGCATAGAAGATTCCACTGTATTTGGCAAAAATGAAAGCAAGATGAAAGGGCTTGAAGTGGCCTTCCTTAATTTCAAGCACTGGCCAGACTTGAGTTGGCAAATGTTTAATGGCTGTTAACAGTTTTTATTGCTGCTTTATATATATATGTGAACCAGAACTGTCTTTACCACTCTCAAACAATGTAAACATGAAAATATTCATAAATATACTGAATTCTCCAACATTTTCTCATCCCAGAATTTTAACATTCAGTGATTTTATAGTTCAGATAAATTTTAGTTTCTTCTACATAATGTTATAGCTCCATTCACATAGAAGAACGTTATTAATTTGTAGGTGAAATTTGCATCTTGTTCTGCAAGGGTCATACTGATCTGCAGGATTTTGCATAAGTGGTGGAACTCTAAATATATAAAATTACTTAATTTGTCACAGTATTAAGAACAAGATCTTTATCCTGTTTGGCGTTAATATGAATTGTATTTAGATTTAATTGTTAACCCTGTTGTATATATTGTTTCTGAAATAAGTATCCTTCTCTTTCAAGTGTCATGAGTATCTTGATTGAATTCATGTCTGTGGTTTGTGTTAACAAGATTGATTTTTGCATGGAAGATGGCTGACAAGCCCAAATGCATTTCATAGTGCACTTAAAAGAAAATATTTTGTAAGTATAGATGGTCAAATACAAGGAGTCATCTTGTCATAGGGATGCCGGACTAAACCGAAAAGTATTAGACAACTTTTACGAATTTATATTTATCTCACGTTGGGAGGTTCATGAGATTAAAAGGAGGGATCATCTACTAATCACTCTTCACAGTAGGTGTTTGAAAACACTGCAGGGTCCATAGGAACTCAGCTGATCAAACTTGTGGTACCTCATGGGGAATATAGAACAATAAAACACATTTGTCATAACCATTTTTATTTGTCTTCTCTTGTGAACTTTGAAATGTGAGTTAACTTTACCTATGAACATGTGTTTACTAAGACTTTGTGACTTGGTATGGCACCACCATGCTACCAAGAAACAAGTGAAAAGATATACGTAATATTTTCCAGGCGTTTTCTTACCTATTTTTCATACCCTTTGATGTTGTTTGTTTATTTCGGTTAAAACTCTCCTGTTGCAAAGTTAATAGTTCTATATATGTAACACTGCACATGTTTAAAAACTGTTTCTCCTTGTATTTGTATAATATTCAACATTTGTAAGAAGTGTGTGAAACGAAAGTAGCAGTGTATAATGAGAAGTCTCATTTACTGATCTTATCTACATTCAGCCATTCTTGAGAAATTTCATGAAGTTGAATTTGGGTATGATTTAAAGTAAAGTAAAAAAGTAAAGGTATCCTTGCAATGGGCTGTGGAGGCCCATAGGGTTGTGAGATGTTGAGGTTCCCACATTTTCTAGACAATCGGCTCATAGATGACGGCAACATTGTCAGCCCTGCATGCTGGCCCTCCTTTACCTCCAAGAATATTCCTGGTACTCTTTTCTGTTAGAGCCTGAGTTGACCCCAGGGCCATTATGCTGCTGGAAGGATTAGGTCATTTGAAAAAAAAAAAATCAGTGACTTCATCGGGACTTGAACCCGTGACCTTCTGGCTTGTAGCATAGTACCTCAACCAACTATGCTACCGCGTGCCCCCATCATTTAAAGGAGGTGTTAAAACTAACTGGTACCCACAAAAATTAAATTATTGCTCCAATTTTAAGTATAAACTCTAAAAACAGAACTTCACTGAAGTCTGTTGTAGCTTTGGAGGTGAAACATGGACATGACTTTCCCATTATGTATTCATTTTATGCAGTTTGTGTAGAGAATTCATAAAAAAGAGTGCTTATTTCAGAAACATTCTGTATTTTCTACATGTCTTGAGACATAGGCTATTTCTGGCTTTTGTCAGCACAGTACCTTGCAGTGAACATAGTTGCATCCAATAAGAAATTAAAAAATTACACTTATATAGTCTGGATACTGACAGTGTCATTAAATATCATAAAACCAGCACATGTGATAATTATTGTTACAGACATCAAACATTGTTTCTCTGAAGGAGGCTCTTAGTGTAGTAAATAATACAGTGACATCCCTAGAAAAGTGACGCATAGAGCCGTCGATGCTGGCGTGCCTTAAAATTCACTAATACACACCCTAGAATTTTTGAAGGAAATTGTAGCCCTTTATTCAGTTGTGATTTTGATGTAGGATGTTATATATATATATATTTTTTTTTAATTTCAATAATTACTTTTATTAATTGTTCCAAGAGGGGAAGGCTTCTTTTCAGCATTAATTGTTATGTCATGAGCATTATTGATTATAGTTGAGAAGGTGTGTCGGGAATGAGTGTGCAATTATTCAACATAATGATGTATCAGCAAAATATTGTGTTAAATGCTATCTGCAGTCTGATAGTGGTGTTTCGACGGAGAATATACTGTGCCTGTCAGGAAACACTGCTCACTTATTCTGTAAGTAGCATAAAGATTGTCCATATATTGAAGACTTCTTGGCTCATATCACTGAATTATACTTTCATAGCAAGTCTAGGGTTAGATCTAAGAGGTTTTTCAAGTCCAGATACTTCTCCAGTGAGGCTTATTGGAGAGAGAAGTTTTTCACATTCAATCATAAGTCTTAGCTTTACTTTGTCACAATATTGATTGATCATAATGCAAATGTGAACATGACTCTTCAGATACATGTACCAAGAGTCCTTATTGCCACTTATCATTAAAAACAGTATCTGCATGAAAATCTGGAGATTTGTTTTCCAGTTTTTATCAAATGCAGTCAGAGTCTAGAAAGAGAGACTGGCCTAAAACTGCAGAGGCGCCATCCCTAAGCAAGTCTTATTATTAGGCAACAAAATGAATCATGTTATCTCACTATGTAGAAAAGGAACGGTTGAGTATAATCTGAATAAAGTATGTAAAACATTGATTTTATATGTGACATTGTTACACCACTGTGCTGTTATATGACATGATTGTCGGAGCTTTACATGATAACACAAGACAAGAGTTTCCTCAGTTTGTGTTATGCATGTGTCAGTAAAAATAGTTTTAGACCATTGATATGCTTTGATTTTTCCTCAGTTTTTAATAATATTTATTTGGCCACTATAAGTGCCCTCATGTACAGGAAGTCTCCAAGTTATATTTGATTAACTTACATTATGTACACACAAACGAAGATGTTACCTGCCTTAATATTTTACGTGTATAAATACCATTTCATACAGATGAACCGTTCAATATTTATGGTGACAGAGAGGAAGAAAATTTACTGCAAGACAAAGAAGGCAGCTGTCCAGATTTTATCTCAATTTCTGCAGCTCTCAAAAGTGCCAGGAAGTATCTTTCATCATATCTAGAAAGCTGTATTCCTCCCACCTCTTTCTCCTCATGGAAGCAGTTCCAGTAAATATGCTAGTGCTGATGTTAAGATGATTAGATGATATGTCTATTGTTTGATAATTTTTGTGCTGTGCATCATTACCAATGTTTCTAGATGTACCAAACAGAGTGATCAGAGTTCCAATTTGTTGTCCAGTGTGTCATATATCAAGTTTAACTTCAGAGACATGTAATATTCAGTAGACACTCATACACTACAGTAGATCATGACTTGTGATCATCCTCTGTTTCAGCTTAATTGTGAATTAAGTAGGCTGTTATGGGCTGTCTTGGGAACGTGACTGTTATTTATAACATTGTGTCTGTACAAAACCAAGTTCTGAATTCTGGACAAAAGACGTAATGAACAAACTATTGGAATATAACTTCATTGAAACTGGGATACTTCCTGTACAGTTATTATTTAGTTGGATGAATTACTTTTCCCTTGCCTACTGAAATTCAGTTTTATACACATATTTCTTTTTGATGGTTTAATTGTTTCTACTTGATTATATTTTGTTTTGATATTAGACATGAACATTTTTTCATTAGTTCACATAGGTTGGTGTCATGCTAAGCTTGATACAGAGTGGGAGATTGCTTAATGTTTTACTTTGGTGTAGTAGATTTCTTCCAGTTGGTCATAGAAAGCAAATACTGTGGGGAAAAAAAAGGCCTTTGAAAGCAGAATTTTGCAGTCATTTACATAGATTTTTCAGAATTTTATCCCCTCATGTACAATGAAATAGTTCATTATGTAGTAACTTCCTGTGTAATCATTGCAGTCACACATATAGAGAGTTATTAATGAATTCTGTAAGGTGTTGTTATGTCTACCCTGTTTTTATTTACATAATTAGTTTTAAAATATAATCATGTGTGCTAGAAAGTTCTTCACAATTAATTCTTTCTTATGTTGTTCCGTATGGTTATTGCAAATTTTAACGGTCATTATTTATGGCTATAAAATAATTTTCATTGCCCTTACTATTTTTGAAATCATAGATGTTAAGGTACAGCGTGAGTATCTGTTACCATAGTTTTGAGCAGATCGTGCATTGTGAAATACACATTTCTACACTACATGTTATTTTGGATTTACTGTTCTGTTATATATGTAGGTAAGTCAATAAATAAGTTACAAATGGATATAGAACTTAAACAAATAAGAGTACTGATTTGAAAAATGCTTTAATTTCTCAACATAATCTCCCTGTACATTGAGGCACTTGTCCCATCATTTCACAAGCCCCTGAAAACCAGCAGCATAAAATTCTTTGGGCTGCTGTCGGAACCAGGCGGTGACTTCCCTTTCTACAGCTTCATCGGGAAAATGTTCAGCCGAAAGATAATGTTTAAGAGGGCCGAACAAATGTAAGTTGCTTGGAGCAAGGTCAGGGCTATACGGAAGATGCTCGAGGACTTCTCACTTGAAATTTTGCAGTGTCTCATTTGTCTTGTTGGCAGTATGGGGATGTGCATTGTCATGCAAGAGCAACAGGCCTTTGGTGAGGAGTCCTGGTCACTTTCGTTGAATGGACTTATGAAGTTTCCTGAGTATGTTACAGTAGGAGTCTGCAAGTACGGTTTGTTCTTGAGGCTGGAATGTGGTGAACAGTATGCCTTTCGTGATCCCAGAAGACTGTGAGCATCACTTTCCTGGAGGATGGTGTCACCTTAAACTTTTTTTGGCAGGTGATGCAGGAATTTTCCACTGCATTGATGCACACTTTGTCTTGGGCTAGTAATAGTGAACCCAAGACTCATCACCTGTGACAATTCAGGCTAGCATATCATATCCTTCATCGTGGTAGTTATTGAGATGCTGTAATGCCAGACCCATTCTTTGCATTTTGTGTTGTGGGGTCAGCATTCGCAGCACCCATCATGCACAGACTTTGTGAAAACCTAACCTGTCATGCATTATGAGGTAGGCCATGCTGTGTGAACAACCAATGGCAGTGGCTATAGTGGTTATAGTTACCCTTCTGTCTGCTCGGATTAAGTTGTCAACCCGTTGCACATTTGTCTCTGTGGCAATCTCTGTGGCTCCAAGCGACTTCCATATGTTCGGCCTTCTTAAACATCATCTTTTGGCTGAACATTTTCCCGACGATGAAGCTGTAGAAAGGGAAGTCACCGCCTGGTTCCAACAGCAGCCCGAAGAATTTTATGCTGCTGGTTTTCAGGGGCTTTTGAAACGATGGGACAAGTGCCTCGATGTACAGGGAGAATATATTGAGAAATAAAAGCATTTTTCAAATCAGTACTCTTATTTAAGTTCTATATTCATTTGTAACTTACTTATTGACTTACCCTCGTAAATGAATGGCAAACATTTCTAGACTGTCTTCTTCATTTGAATTGCCTGTATCATATTAGTTGTTACCTAAAGTTTAACAAACTGAAATACTAAGTTTTGGTTAGAGGAGTTATACATATACTGACAAATTAAACCCTTGTCCTGAAGTATGTGTCAGTGTAGTGACATGACCATTGCAATAGGTAATATTTGTTGACTTCTCTTGTAACTGATGAAGCATTGGTAAGAAGTTGATTTGTGCCAGTGAATCAGTTTATAATTAATATAAATTTGATTCTGAGATAGATGTAGACTGAACAATATTCCTTTTATGGGCTGAGGTGTTTGTTAATGTTTCTGTTTTTATATATCTGTTGTGAGCTGTGTTCAGATGGAAAGTACCAATTAACTGATGATTTTTTTAAACAAATCTCATTTTGATACTGTGATATTAAGTAGTGAAAAATATATGATTGTGATTATATTAGGCCTATATATAAATCCAAAATTTTATTGCAGTTGATGTAACATTATTTCAAACATTACTGTGACAGAGAGTTGAATATGTGAATGTACTGTGAAGGGTACTAGACACTGACTGCACTGACAATGAAAATTCACCACATAAAACTCTTCCCTTGAAGTTTAAATTATTACAAATATTTAACCATGTCCATGTGGTTCTTTTTGAAGAACCATTCTATGAATTTATTTCAATTGAAGTGTATAATTAAAATTTGCTTTAGCTGTTGAAAAATTTCAATACATTTCTTTTGTGAATCTTGTCAAACACCAGATAAGTACAAGGGCCAGTTCTTTTAAGCAAAATTATATCAAGTATAGTATGGAAAGGATTAAAGTGGGTGTGATTATCTTTTGTCTCCTCACGCACTTCCGTCTTCCACCAATTTTACATACATCTAACATGACTGGAGTTGCTCTAAAGTTGTTAAATGCACAAACATGATTTGAAAGATGCAAGAATTCATAACACAAAGATTTTCTTTTTAATTAATCCTGTAGTTTGGGGATGAAGGCTGTAACCTTACATGTGCAAACTAAGGCTTTTAAGCAGAAATCTGTGTGCATCTAAGGGCAGGGTATACATTTTGCATATACAAAACTACCTTCTCAGAAGATTCTTGAGAACTGAATTTCCTGTTAGTAGGACTTCAATTTGCTTGTTAGATCCCTACGAGGAGCAAGTTTTCATTCAAGTGAAGTATTTCTTATTCCAAAAGAAGGTATACAATGAAATGTTTGTTTCAAGTGACTTGATCATTATGCCTATATCATACATTACACAGGGTAGCCTGAAATGCTTGTTTGCAGTTCTTGCAAAGTAAACTTTTCAAAAATATAGTAACAGTATCTGTGCAGCCTCTGTAGCTCACTTGTGAGAACTGTAGTGAAATAAGACACATTACAGATCGAAGAATTGAAACTAGAAGTAATCTGTAGCAGCACATAAGATATATTTCAGTATGTGTTGTATCCCTTTCAGACCCAAGGAAAGAGAAATATGTCAGTTGTTAAGATATGATAATTCTCTAAGCAGTAAATAAATTTGACCTTTAATAAATTCCCCTATGTCATCATTTGCAAGCACTGTTCAATGTATGACTTCTCATTTCTTAGTTGTGTGAGTGTGTTTTTAATCCTTGCATACAGATCCTTAATATCTGAGGTATGAAGTTCTCACTGTGTAACTGTCAAGATTACTACTGTCATCTGGGATGTGAAATCATTTACTGTCATATATCATTACTGATAATTTTGAGGGATATCAGCCTTGAAAATGGGGGCAGCAGAATGTCAGTAACAATCTATTGGATTTCACAGCATCACATCAAATAATCTTCATGTTCGTTTGATACCGTGTGAAACAGTTTGGAATGTTTTGTAAAGCTTGAGTAATGAACATACTTTGAACATCTTCAAATTGTGCCCAAACAGCCATTTGGTTTGCATCTCTGCTCAGAATTCAAGGTGTTGACAACTAGCCAGTGGGAAGAACCATCTACTTTGTTGACATTGCATGAGCGCTTGAGCACCTTCTTGACAGCTGTTCATTATTTCTGTGTTCTGGAGTAGCAGCCAGTGTTTCTCTCATTACCATCTTAAATCAAAGCAAATACACAGTTGTTTTCTTTGGTACCTTCTTTGTCTTATAATGTCCTCCATATTCCAGCCAGGCATTCACAGACACCAGATCAGTGGTGTAGACCAACTCAGAACCCATTGTTTGTTTTGAAAAATGTATAGGCCTCCATTAGCTGATCACAAATATCGAAATCACTTCTGTGCTGATTCTACCTACTGACAGTGCTAGGAGAACCATCAGATACTGTTCCATACTTTTGCTTTATCTCCCACATTCCACAGGCTCACAAGCAGTGCTGATAGAGGCAGGTGTGCAGACTGCTTTAGAATGCTTCTGCTGGACCACTGCCAGTTTATCATCATCTCTATAGAACCCCTGCCTACTGCCTGTTGCATTCAGTCTGACATCCTGTATTAGATGAATGTCTCTTACTCTGTTACAAAGTGTTGTCTCTGTTCTTGTAAACCTCAAACCAGATTATTCAGCAGTGACCCCTTCTGAAGAACCAGTCAAAGAATATACTGGAATTAAGTAGCAGTTGTGTTGGGAAGCATTGTTGTTTTTCCTTGGTACACTTGAGAATATAGAACGGGCCTTTCATATTTGCCAATACATCTTCAAATCTCTTGGCTTATGCATTTTTGGAATATAGTGGGAAAATAATAAGCATCATCCTGTAAGTGGTATCATCTATTCATCATTTGTACTCTGGATACACTATCCACAGGTGAATGCTTATGTCATCTGAAGCATTTTATATATCCATGAAGTGTAGGAGAGTTGAAAGAGTGTACAGTCTATCCCTTGGCCTGACATCTGCTGATACTGGTACACTCATGCTTGCTTAGTTGAATGCTTATCAGTACATGTAAATTCAGCAGTGCTTCATACTGTCTGAATTAAAATGAATTCCATGAAGTTTCTTAATTTCTTGGGGGAGTGATATTCAAGTCCTCCGTATTTTGTCCTGTAATATTTATTTCTGAGGAGCCAGGATAGCGCTGTTGGTATAGCGACTGGCTACAGGCTGGACATCCGCGGGGTCAGAGTTCAAGTCCTGGTAGGGTCTAGAATATTCTCTGAGGGTAAAGCGGCCAGGGCGTGAAGCTGACCACTCACTTCCAATGAGGACTGAGGTCAAGAAAACGTGGATCTATAAATCCACTCCCCCATACGTCTTCAACTGAGTAGTACTTAATTAAGCACAGGGACAACTTTTATCTGTTTCTGAAGTCAGATCCTGTACAGTGTACAGGGTGTTGACGTGAATTGTATATAACTTTGAATCTCTCTTAATACTCCTTTAGTGAAATTTGCATTATTAAAAGAACACTTCAGAAAGTTTGTGCATGGCTCTCATAATTATGTTCTGAGGGTCTGATAGGGGTATTGTTTCAGCATCAGGTGTAACAGTGACTGTGTTGTTATTGGCAAACATTTTTTGGTTCATAATTGAAGGACACATGCTCTGTGACAAGTTTTCTGGGAAGAGTTACATTATTGAGACACAGGATGTCTGGGTTGGAGTGTTCTATTAGTTTATTCGTTATCATCATCATCCTCATCTGTTGACATTTCCATTGGCGTAGGCTCTCAGTTGCTCACACCTCCCATAAGGACTTGCTTTGTGTAGTCGTCCTGTACAGTCCTTGTTTTTCTTCCTTCACATCATCTCTCCACCTTGTGATTGGTCCTCCCAGTAGTTGGTTACTGTATAACATAAGTGCTGATGCTATGAAATTTGTATAACTTCTTTATTATTAAACACAATTCTATGAGTCTATCACACATCATTTTATGCACTCAGGAAATTTTGTTTGTTGCCATTGACAGTGCTCTACTGAGTAACAAGGTGGCACCATATACAATGGATCAGAAAGTGCTTGTTATCAAAACCTTTCAATCTTCTGATAGTTCTTGTGTTGCTGTGTTCACTTTGTAACCGTCCAAGTGGAAATATGCTTCATCAGAGAATCATGTGACAGCCCCAGACACTCTTGTCATTATTCAGTCTTCTGACAGTGGTTGACTCAGCTGAATTTTTTTTGTTGAAACAACAAGAAACCGTCATGGCAGATTTTCCATGCAGTGCTGTTTGATACCCCAGTCTGTTCTAAACGTTGCACTCTTTTTCTTCAGGTTATTGCCGTTACCTTCGATGCAACACTGACAACTTCTTCCATACGAACAGGTGCATTATATTTTCATCCCTTCTCATGTTTATCCCACATTCCATTTACTCAAACTGTTTAGCAATTCAGTAGGCAGTGTCTCTCAGTGGTGCAGCATGAACAGAGAACTCCCAGCGATTATGTCTCTCCACAGCAAAGTAAGAATCACTAGAGGTGTGAAAGGTTTCGGTGACACTTTCTGATCCATCATGTATGATGTGATCTCATTATTCAGTTCAGCATTGCCGATTGCAGCAAGCAGTCTGTGAAACAGTAGCGTTCAGTAACGTTGAAGTTTTACAGATTTTAGTGTCAGATGATAGAAAAACTTCCTGTATTAGGAAGCTGGTATCCAGTATAAATACATATGCATATTCAGTTACAAATTCGAGTAGTAGGTGAATTTTCAGATAATATGTTTGACAGTGTCATTTGCAAGAATAAATTGTGAAATGCTATTATTAAAGAGACAGCACAGAACCATCCAAAAATCCCTGTTGGTTTGACTGGAAAATTTGTGGTTCTTTGTATTTTTCTTGTGATAGTGATAATGAAAGAAGTAACAGATGTGAATCCACCAAGGTAGAGTTTTTAAGTAGCTTTTGAAATGGTGTTGAATAGTTTTCCAACATCATAGCTCTCATTCCACTATACACCAAGTCCAGACTACTTTCACCATAAGTGTTCAATTGACTTAATAAGAAATTTACTTTTTGTGTAAAGTCTGAGCTTTTATAATAAGATGTTCAACTGTGCACACTACAATTTTAACAATGAATGTAATTTGTAACATATGCATGGAAATATGGTAACTAGGAGTCATTGTACAGTTACACAGTTTCATTACTTTAAATAATGAAACATGTTTATAAACGTTATGAGTTTAAAACTTTAGAGCAAAAAGTAACATAACATTTTCTATGTAAACGTTCAGGTGCAGATTCTGTTACTGTGGGAGAATTTGTTGATATTTGGGTGACAAAATTGAAACATAAGAATTGATGTTTTAATTATGTATACAAGTATAGACAGTCCCCACACTTATGGGCTCTTTGTAAACCGAAATCTCATAATGTGAACTGCTAGTTCCCATAGGCATGGTGATTACATTCCCAAAGGGCCAAAAGTAAGTATAAGTCAACAATTTTATTGGCTGAAACAAAACATATAAGTATCAGGAACATGCAGGCTTTTTTGAATCTCCTTTTTGCTTAAGGATACACTGTGTAAAATATAATCATACTTCCAGATGATGAGAATGTTTTCCATTCCAGCTCTCATTTCATCACATTTTTGTATCACTGTGAATAACAAATGAGATGCTTTCCTTGCTACCTCAATAATCCTGGATTTATCCTGAGGGAGAGTAGCCACAGTTGATATAGAGAAATTAAACTTCTGGTAAATATGACAGTTTTGCATTCCAGCACTAAGTTTCATTAATTCAGCCTTCATTTCCAATGTAGGCTTCCTGCAGTATTTTTTGGTTATCATGGTCACTATTTGTAGAAGTTTTCATCTTAATAGCCATGATTAATAGGGTATAAACCATAAAATTGTTAAAGAAAAGCAGAATCTTACACAAGATGCACATAAGGGCAGAGACAAGGTGAATTTACTGGCCGATGATACTTTCATTTGTTGCCGTTTTCATTTTTGTTTGGAATGGGTTTTGGATGAGCTTGAGTTCAGGATGGCAAGCCAAGCACTTGTTATCAAAGCTCATAGGAGAGAAATTTTGCAATGTGAAGCTTTGTAGCATGAGCACTATCTCCATATCAGTAGTGATATATTTTTCCCTTGACAGATGACATTTTCTCATTTGTTTAATAAATTTAAATTATAAAGAAGTGTGCTGTGATCATAGCTCAGAATGCCTTCATGTGACACTAACCATATTACAGCTTTATTGATAAACTATCATTCATGCTTTTATCTGACAGTATTGAACAAGGTTGCTTACAGCTGCTGCTGTCTCTCTCGCACTATATATATCTTTGTTTTCTCTCAGAGTTTGAAGTATTTCTAATCCTAGCAATCCTTGCCAAGATTATGACTTGAAAATATTGCACATGGGATAATAGCCTACTGCAGAACCTACAAATTGAGAAAATAATGGGAACAAATAAGATAGAAAATGGTGGGATCTGGACTTGTGAGCCCACAAGCAGGATATTACCAACTTCAGAATTATTTGGTTTTTCGACTTTGTAAATCATCTGGTATTCCAAAAACCAGAGAACAAACGTTTCAGAAACTGGAGTTGTGTTTGTCCTCAAGATGAGTGGGAGACACCTATTGCTTTGGGTCCCTTAGAAATAGCTAATCCCCATCAGTATACATGTTAGTATAACTACAAGTATATGAATAACTGAGAGGAGGCTTTGTCAAGGAGAGATAACAGGAAAATATGCAGTGAAAATGGTGATAAAGCATGTATGGAGCTGGAACTAAGAAACAGAGATGAAAATGTTTTGTACCAAACTTAGCCAACAAATGAAATTCATGAGAATCAAATTGGGGAGTTTGTGAAATCATTTTGAGCCTACCGCTAGCGCTATGTTTGGAGTACAAAATTGAACACTCAGACTAAAACCTTATAGAAACCTGACACATCATACTGGTCCTTGTGAGTTGGTAACCTCATTGCTGATAAGGGGGATCGAGTTGGGAGGAGTATTCATACTGGGTTAGCTGATGGGATTGATTAAGCATGCCATATGGGCCGATTATTCATATTTCCTCTACCTGCTGTTACTTTCAGTTTCCAAAATTCAAGCTACATCTCTGTGCTTAAGCACTATGCCATGAAGGCGTATGGGGAGTGGATGTAAAAATCCACATTTTCTTGACCTCGGCATTAGTTGGAGATGAGTGGTGAGCTTTACCCCCAGGGATATAGTCCCTGGTACACATTGGATAGGAGGTTGGGTAGACCCAGAGCCGGTCTGGGCAACATGGAGAAGAGAAAATTCTTGACCCTGCCGGGACTCGAATGCCAACTCCTCGGTCATCCAGACCGTAGCCAGTCACTATCCTGGCTCCTAAGATACATCGCAGCCTACCTTATGACCCTCTTCAAAGGCATATTGGGCAAATTTTGATTTTTCTAGAAGACGCTCTTTGGGATTGTGCCTGTGTTCAGGGATCCGCACGGTAAGATATGTTTTGCCAACATAGTTTCTGCAACATTCACAGGGAATGCTGTAGATGCATTGTTGCGGATCTCTTTTTGGCTCAGTTTTTATGAATGAACTCCTAAGAGTGTGTTTGATTTTGAAGATCGTCCTAATGTTATATGAATTCCCTATACATTTGAATGTCCCTGAAACAAGGAATCAGCCAATATGGCATGGTTAACCAATTTGATCGACCCATTGTGGACATTTCTCCCATCTTCATCCCCCTGATCAGCAATGAGGTTACCAGCTTAGAGAAAATAAGTTTGATGTTATGGGTTTCTGTAGGGTTTTAGCCCTGATTGCTCAGTTTTTACTCCACAGATGGTGCTTATCAGTAAGCTCAATGGTTTCACAAATTGTCCACTTGATTTTCATGGGCTTTGTTTGTTGGCTGGGTTTGGTGTAAAACATTTTCACCTCCTTCTGTGTCTTAATTTCAGTTCCATATATGCTCTATCATAATTTTTGTTGTATATATTCCTGTTATCTCCCTTTGACAAAGCCAGGTCTCAGGTATTCATATAGCTGTAGGTATATGAACATGGGTTGTCCGATTATAGAGGTTATCTTGGTGTGAGTAGGTGTCTCCCACTCATCTGAGGACAGCAATAGATCCAGTTTTGAGAACACAGGAAGATGAACAAAGTAGAAAAACCCAGCGATTTTGAGTATTATACACCATTGTCAGAACCCTTTAGAATCTACATGTTACTGACTTGCCTGGGCTTGTAATGATGAGAAAACAATACAAATTATACAAAACAAGAAGGCTTCTGTTAAAAGAAAGGTGAGAAGTTGTACTCCAGTTTGGAATACACATTTTCCAAATTATTTTTTTTTAATTTTTCAGTGCCTCATTGACCTTGATGTTCATTTACTAATGCAAATATCGTAGGAGGATATATTGTTTGATCCCAGCATAAATCTTGTGTAGGATATGTGACTGAAGTAGGCTGAACTATGTTACTACAACAGTTTTCTTTGTTTGTCTTATCCTGTTAGCATTTGTAGTGAGATGTAGTATGTAAGTCATGAATGAATATTATGTAAGTATTGAATCAAATTTATGTGCATACTCTTTTCAGAAACATTCACATAAATTAACAAAATCAGTTTCTAATTACTAAATTTCTAAATAAATGCGTAGTTACTCGTACAGGTATTATTTACTTCAGCAACACAAAGAGAAGATAATCAATGGCACCAGTAGTTCTGTTATGTTTGGGACACAAAATATCTTGCAAAGCTATTCACACTGCCTATGGAGTCAGCAGTTATTTTTTCATGTATTTTGTTTAATATTCACCTCATCAATAGAATAATTTTAAGAAATGTAGAACTCTATGAGGTCCCCGTTTCATTTTATGTACAAGTTTTTTGTATGATAAACTCTTATTTTGAAAAAAGTAAGAAAGTAAAGGTATCCCTGTAGCAGGCCGTGGAGGCCCATAGGGTTGTGAGACGTTGAGGTTCCCACATTTCCTAGACAATTGGCTCATAGGTGACGATAAGGTTGTCAGCCTTACTTGCTGGCCGCCCTTTACCCCCAAGAATATTCCTTATACTCAATTTCTGTTAGAGGCTGAGTCAACCCCAGGGCCATAGTGCGCTTGGAAGGATTAGGTAAATAAAAAAAATCAACCTCATCGGGATTCAATCCCATGACCTTCTGGTTTGTAGCATAGTGCCTCAACCAACTATGCTACCGCATGCCCCCTCTGAAAAAAAATATGGAAACTAAATTTGAGTTTCATATAAAGTATTTATAGTTGATTGGTACAAACCAAAATTAAATTTGAAGCTTTTGGGCGGTCTTCAAATATCAGACTTCATTGAAATACTGTCATTACTCTCAGAGATAAAACATGCAGAAGAATGACTAGAAATGGCCACTCCTTTTTACATTACTTTTATGCACTAATGCAAAATCCATACAACAGTCATCAGTACTCAGACAGGATAATCTATAAATAAAATCATTCTAGGCTACTGGCACAAAAAAGTAGAGCTAATTCCAGTATATTTTGAACTTTGAACCAAATTTTTCTGTGAACACCTAACATAAATATATTGTTTGTCCACTGTCTCATCTAAATGAAGGGGTCATACATTACACAACTTTTTTTTTACTTTTCAGCTCTTTCCTTTACTTATTATTTTTTTTCTTTGCATTAACATTTGTTCTTTTAATTAAATGGCATGTGTTTTTAATTTGTTTTAACTACAACTGAATGTGAATGACTCCCATCATGGGCAGGAATTCTCTTTGCCATTATGTCAAAATCAGCCCTGATGCTCAGCCTGCCTTCTTTTCAAGTGTATCAAGGGCTTTTTCTTCAGGAAATGAGGGCAGTCTATGAAGCTGACCAAGGTTAAAAACATGTGTTGTTATACTTTCACTTACCCGTATATGTCTTCATGGCATAGTAATTAACAAAATACAGGAACAACTAGATCTTTTCACCATCTTTGTGGCCTCATGCTTGGTGCCTGAAATACAGTATCAGTGAATTTCCCCCAAATTTCAGAAATGCTGTCAGTCTCTAAGATGAACTGAAAGACTTCCATCACAATATACTATACTGATATTGTATTTATGTTCAAAACAGGCTCTGTATAAAGTAGCCTACTTGGCCATTCTGTTGTATGAGTAATTAGAATACCAGGTATGTTATTGAAAGTTACTGTTGTCTTCTGGGATGTCGGACACATCTACCAACGTTTCACTGGATCCTGCTGGCTCCATTTTCAGGGCACTTTATAATCTTCTACCCTAAAGATGGGAGCAGGAGGTTCCTTTGTAATATTGGTAAACACATACCAGACTACTCGGCATCACATCCAAGAAGACAGTAATCAACCTGAGAACTCAAATCTCATGCAGATATGTTGTTAATAGCAAGAAAGCGTCTTATGGAGGGTGTCTTCTGGGATGTCGGACACATCTACCAACGTTTCACTGGATCCTGCTGGCTCCATTTTCAGGGCACTTTATAATCTTCTACCCTAAAGATGGGAGCAGGAGGTTCCTTTGTAATATTGGTAAACACATACCAGACTACTCGGCATCACATCCAAGAAGACAGTAATCAACCTGAGAACTCAAATCTCATGCAGATATGTTGTTAATAGCAAGAAAGCGTCTTGTGGAGGGTGTAAATGAGACTCCGCTGCTGAATGTATATTTGTAAAGATGTGTATACAGAGTGGTGTTATTGGTAACATTTGGGTTTATGACACTTCACTTTGACAGTTCTTCGAACCTTGAATATATTCCAGAAATGTACCAGCCACAGTATTGGAACTGTATACAGATTATAAATGTTGTGAAATAACTTATTGAAATCTTATGTAATGAGACCTGTGCACAATGAAGATATGAATGTACCATTTTTTGTTGTTGTATAAGATCATAATTTATAACTTTAATTGTTTCTTGCATCCTGTTGTGTATTTAATCAATATTAGAGTCAATTTTACTGACCACACAACATATTTTTATTATTATTACACTACATGTTTCGACCTCAAGAGGTCATCCTCAGGTGTACGAACACAGCTGTATAATTACACACAATCAACTTCGTCTTCTCACTTATTCGATCCTGTATCTTATTCAGGCCCACGCTCAATAATATATCAAGCTCCTCTCACAAATATTATATGCCTGTTTATGGTGTGCTTAACTTGTGTTTTGTGAGAGGAACTTGATATATTATTGAGCGTGGGCCTGAATAAGATACAGGATCGAATAAGTGAGAAGACGAATGTGATTGCGTGCAATTATACAGCTGTGTTCATACACCTGAGGATGACCTCTTCAGGTCGAAACATGTAGTGTAATAATAATAAAAATATGTTGTGTGGTCGGTAAAATTGACTCTAATATTGATCATAATTTATCTTTTATTTTATAGGAACTTTTATATTTCTGGAGCCCTCTTCATAGTGGACATTTTAAATGTTATAACTAATGTAAGATAATTGATGAAATGGAAAATAACACCGTAGGGATTTGATTTTTGATTTTGTGATAACTGCTGCACCATAAGCAGGCATATAATGCATATAATATTTTGTATTAGCAATATTTTAAAATGCTGTTCTGTGCGTTTAGAAATACTATCAGTGAAGTAATATTAATCTTTGAAGTTATGTGTGCAGACTTTCATATCTTGAAATGCAGACCTATTAGAAATTTTATATAGAGACAGCATGCAGGTTCAGTTTTCATTGCCTTGAAAACAAAATTTTGTGAAGGATATTTGCACTCAAAAGAGAGGTGAAGTAACAAAGAATTGGAGAAGATGTGTGGATAGGAGCTTCTTCACATAATGCTGTCAAGAGTGATTAAATCAAGAATATTGACATTGGTTGGAAAACTCAAACCCTGAATTGAAGCAGGAATCTGTAATTGGCAAATCTTGATATTGTAAATACTTTAATTTGTTAATAGTAAGAGGGAAAACTCCTGCACATATATTGCATATACATGCTTCCCACAATCTATGTTTCATTAATCCTTGATGAGTTTATTTCCTTGTTTGCATAGATATGTTGTAAAGGTATGAATTAGCAGCATATGTGTTTATTATTATTTGCTTTGCAGTGATTATAGTTTTCATATATGTATCAGTTGAACACCCATCTCTAGAGATAACACTTTTTTGCCAAATAGAACATCACGCTTTCTTCATTGCTGTGTATATAATGAGAGCTTGTTAAATTTTCTTAATGTCATACTTGGAAGTTAAAAAGTGTAGAAGCTTGTTTTCTGGAAAGAAATGGTTGTGTCTTAAATCTAAAAGTTACCATTCTTCATTTAATTTTGTTATGAAATAGAATAATGTTGTCAGTTGTCTGTATGTCTAGGATGTGGATTTAAACGGATATAGTCCAAATATAGCATGCATATTAAATGAAAATTTAGCATATTTGTAGGCCTTCTACACATAAGTAGTACATCATAAGTGGATGTAGAGAATTCTAAAGCAAGGGGATGGATAAATATGTATTTATCAGTTTGTTTGAAGAACCTGCTACATCACTGAGAAGGACCAGTAAATAAAACTACATCATGTGATTTTAGTGAAGATAGCACAACCTGTAGCCAAGAAGACTATCAGGTTTCTTTATGCTGTACTTTCCTGCAAATAGTGAATGCTTCAATAGTGTTCATGCCATCCACAGAGTCTCTTTATGTTTAATGAATCCATAGGTAGCACTCTTAACAATACCATACATAAACTATTAAAAAATATGTATTCCAGTGCATGTTTTTGAAATGCATTCTCTGTTGTTACAAATACCTCATTTGTCTCGATGTCCATGTATTGCAATATAAATTTTTGTAGCCAATTATTATACTGCAGAGTCAAAAATTATTTTTCCATGTTTTCTGCATAATATTTACCACATCACCATTTTCATCATGGTCATGGACTTCATAGGATTAGGTTGTTAAGCATGTTCCTTAGAACCACAACATGATTTTGGTAACCATTCATCAGTTTGATCATCATAGTTCTCACTGCTTTTTTTGGTTGGTACTGAATTCCAATTTTGTTGATAAAGTTATGTCTCATTGACTGTAAATTTCACTCTTTGTTTAGAGGCCAGATTCCTTCTTCATTCTGACAAGTGATAGGCCTATAGACCGTTATGGTCTTGGCTTTTGCCTCCATTTCTTCATTGGGTGTCCTGCTTATCTTTTCCCTTTGAGCTGGTATCTTAAAATTACTTTGAGGCATCTTACAGCGTTCATTCTATTCACTTGGCTCCTCAAATTATAACTTTATTTTACAGTCCGTGAGTTCCTTAGAACTGCCTTTTCTTATGGTCCACATCTTCCATAGCACAGGGCCAGCCATGCTCAGGTCTTACACAGACCTGTTTGAGTGTTTTTTAACCATTGTTGGTTTCAAACTCGCATTTGTGAGGCCTATGGTTTTGTTGTGTTTTGTGACTTTGTGGTAAATCTGTCTTGCCTTGGAATGAGAACTTCTAGCCAAGATATGTACTAAATAATATCAATTGTCCTTTTCATTGTTTTATTATTGAAGCATATCTTGCTTGTTACAGGTTCTTTTCCACACATTTACTTTCCATAATTAAGTGTTGCTCCTGATTTGATTTTGTATGAAAATAATTTTGTATCATTCAACATTTCCCAATATTGATTTTACTTACATCATTTATTTTTATGTACCTTTGTAACATTATATGAATTACTCAGTCTTATATTTTAAAATTATGTTTATCACACTAAAAATATTTATTAGAAGTTGTAGATTTTGATGAAATCTACCTTTTATGTCATGTATACCCTTCCATTTTTTTGTATGATGAAATTAATAAAGTTCAATGTAAACCTTACATAAGATAGAGATTATGTCAGACTGGTAAAAATCCAAATTAAATTTTCCTGATAGTTTTTAGTGTAGTTCCCTCATACCACATTTTGTCAAAATCCAGTCACTGATGATGTTGATGTTTTGGAGATATTGCAGTTCCATTTTTAGGGTAATATGGCTGATGGCTGAGCTAGTCATAATATTTGTAATTTTGTATTACAGTCCCATGGTACACTTAAAGAAACAATAACTTTCATTTAAATATCATTAGACTCTGCGGACACACTATTGTTGGTTAGTAAATTGACTTTTTAATAATTTTTATTCATATTTGTTGTCATAACATTTAAATGTTCATTTCTATGAGGAACAGAGTTTCTAGATGTAGTTTTTCCATTGGTTACAAAACTCTTAATTGCGTTTTTGTTCTGTAAATAGTTCTTAATATTTTCTATGAATTTATGACATCTCACTTGCTTTTGTAATTGTTGGATGTAACAGATATGCTGATATTGAGGCTGTAGTATGATGCTGTGTCTCTGTATTCTGTAATCAATATACTGATAGTAGTATCAGTTCATGATAATCCTTCCATCCATTGTGGTGTTGAATGAAGATTGTGTCACTGTTATAAATAAGGAACAGAGACTTACCATTGGCATGTTTTTCCAGGTTCCTTAAACTTCCATGATGTGCCTATGATTGCCCTTTTCAGCTTTTTATTAAGAGCAAAAATAACCTAAGAATTATTCACTTTAAAAAGCAATAGTTTATTTATTTACATGTATATCATAAAAATCATGTGATGTCTGTAATTTTTTTATCACTTGAATATTGTGATTACAGATTTGTGTGACTGTAATATGAAGGATAATTTTTAGAGTATACCTTGTGATATACTGCACTGCACTGTAGAATTTATTTTCAAGGTATTTTTATGGCAGTTAGAATGAAAATTCTTTTCCTCACATCCCCTTTCAGTGAAAATGCATTTCCCTTCCCCATTAATTTCATTCTCTTCAGCTGTTTAATTGTATGGAAGTATCTGAAGTGACATTATGATTCTTCTGCCACACGATGTTTTTGTGTTTAGGTCAGTAATAAATTATTTTGTTAATGAAGTTCCAGTGTTTTGGATAGCTCTTTATATATCAATACCACAAAAGAACAGTGAATAAATAATGTGTTATATACTATTAACTTGAAAGAAAGTCTTATTGACATTTCCTGTTCAATCACCATGGAACGTGAACTCAGCTAAAAAATTCTGGAAACTTCTTAGCTGAGTCTGAGTCTGAGTCTGAGTCTTATGTTACGACCGACGGTCAGTTGGCCAGTCTATCTTGGAATAAAGCACACATGTGGGTCTTACGACCAGACTTTTATTACTGTCAGTTGTCGCTCTCTCTGACGCGAAGACGCGTCTGTCGTTTACACTTGCTGCTGGCCTCGCCAGCGCAGTCTTTCTCGGGTCCGAGTCCCGTGGGGCTCGAGACCATATTTTATTGTCTCAGATTCGACGCTTCCCTTTTCGTCACCTCCTACGACTCGCAGGGCTACGGTGGAGGTATTGGACCCCACCTCCACACAACTTAAGTCAAAGTCAAAGTCACATTGCGACTGTCGGTCTTGTCAGTCAGTAACAGTTCATGCAGTACCTTTCCTAGTGTTGCGTGCGCATATTTCGGGCGTTGCCTACAAACAGGTCTACATGTCACAATAATAATAATTATTATTATAATATTATATAATTAATATATTATATATAATANTTATTAATTGTTTAGTCCGTAATTTTATGACATTTAAAATGCTAAGATTATGCAGTGCCGAATGAGATATGAATGATTTTTAATTAGGAAAAGTTTCGTGAGAAACCGATCATAGGCTGTTTTAGTATTTTTAATGTTCTCTTGGAGCGCCGATGAAAACTCTTAGAACAGCACGTATTTGAAATGGCTACATGGACGCCAGCAGGGACTAGACGTCTGCTCCATCCCATAGTTATTTGGAAGAGTGGCCATTAATCAAGAAAAGGGGAGTAAACCAAATATTAATAACGAAAATTAGAAATGTTAAAAAAGCTGTTTTTATATCCCCCCCACGTCGCCCTGGAAAATTTCCCGGGGGCGCTAATGAGCAGCGACATATCACACGCAAGTCTGGCACGTTACAGAGCCTGGTTTTAAAGACCAACTTTGCAAAAATAGTTTTCTGCATAGAGCATTGCCATTTAATTACAAAGCGACGAAAGTGGCGATACCACGATATATGTACACTGCGTATAGAGAGCCAGAGTGTAGGGTTTCCCACTTGACCATGGACACCTCCAGGATTTATTTCTCGCGGGTTGGGGGTAGCCATGTAATTTTCATATAAACTTAATTTTATTCTGTGTAACATGATTTTCTTTTTTTGAACGTTGTCCACTCAGCTTCGTGAGGATAATTGAGGAGCTACTTGAATGGAAAAGTAGCAGCTCCGGTCTCGAAAACCGAAACTAATGACCGTGGGGATTCGTTACGCTAACCATGCTATATCCTCTATCCGCTAAAGTTGACACTAACTTCGCCGACAAGCGGCGGGCTATCGGTCGGTATAGTTCGCTTGCGGACTAAAGCCACGGAGTTTCTTGTTGTAAGATGATATTTACTCATCGCCCTGTAGTATTTTGGACAAAAATACTTTTCAAATATGTTTAATTTTTGTTAGTATAGTTAGCTCTTTCCTTAAACTTCGATTTTTTCCCCCCAAAAGTCCAGGGTAAGTTGGTAGTTGCCCTCCCCCAAACAGCTACCATGCACTTGACTATGCATTGTAGTGGCGTGTCTGTCATATTTCCTTATGTGAAATATTATTAATCCTCATTATCATTTATAGTGTTATAGTCGTCGTGATTCTGAGGCTAGAGCGACTCTCTTGTTGGAATTAATGTGGGCATGAGTTGTCTAATGCGCTGGCGCGTTGCGTTTGTTTCTTGCAGTTCCGCGTGGCACCGCTTGTGTGCGTGTAAGTTGTGTTACTGATTGTCCCGGCAAAAGTGGTTAGAGCTGCTTCTACGATTTGGTGATTTGACATATGTATTATGGTGAGTTAATTAATATTTAGGGTTATGTTCTGTGATACCATTGTTCAATATTCGTAGAAGGTTCTGTTACTGTACATTAAATTCATGTTTACACATGTCGATGATTTGTTTTGGCGTAAATAGTCCAGAACATGACCATATGAGATGCATACTCGTAATGTGTGTGGTACTCACATGCTATAATTACAGTGTGAAGTGAGATTATATGTTTTCAAGTAGTTTCTGTATTTCATCTGGACATCAGTGTGCCATTGGCTTTTGACAATAATGTCTCTACTGTAAATGATCAAGGTAAAGTGTTGTTAAGATTGCAGCATACTACTTGAATGTGGAATAATTGAAGAGTACTGTGCGCATCACCGATCACAGTGGCCGCGCTGTCTATCTTCGCCCTCTCCGACACTGGGATCGTGGGTTCGAATCCCACTCAAGGCATGGCTGTCTGTGTTTATTCTCTGTTTTTGTTAGGTAGCGGTCTTGCGGGGGGCTGATCTCCCGTCGGAGTCCTACCGACTGTTTTACTTATGGAGGCCGCGCCGTAGCTCAAGTGGTTAGTCGCTGGCTTCACACCGCAGCCCCCCGGGTTCGATCCCGGGTCTGGTCAAGTCGGATTTGTAGTGGACAAAGTGACGCTGGGGCAGGTTTTCTCTGAGTACTTCGGTTTCCCCTGCCAATCTTCATTCCACCAATTCCTCCACAATCACCCTCACCTATCATCTGGGGCTGGTACAGTAGGCCAGAAGTGGCTGCATTACAAGGGACACGTAGTAAAGAATAGCAGCGGCACGCACACAGAAAGACCACACAGGATAACACCTATACAGTGTGGAAACAAGAACTAGCCGCTGCAGCACTTCAAACACAGGGTGAATGAATAACCCTAACAATTTTAAAATTTTAAAATTTGGACAAGAATTTAAAAGTTTAAAATTAGAACTAAAGATTTTATTATGGTGCTATTACAATAAACTCAAAATTAACGTGTGTGAAGTAATCTACGGGTGGACAGCTATCAACTTCGTAGAAGTTGATAATGACAGGGAGAGTGTTTTAGATGTTAAATTTTGAACTGGGTGCAGTGTGACAGCGACGTGAGTGTTATACACCTGATGATGGCCGTCTGAGGCCGAAACATGTAGTGTAGGGAGCAAGATCAAAGACACAAGAATATATTGTTTGCACTTGAGACGGAGGTTATATCATTTATCGTATGGAGTGCAACAGGATGCTTAAATATAATATTATACTTTCCGGTTTCACCCGTTGTTACGCAACGAAACCTCTTATCCTTTAATCTCCGGGGAAACGCGTTTGTTGTTTCGGCAATCCCTATGCAACGGCCAACTGTTATTGCGTTTCCATGGAAGTATGCTTTCCGGATTCACGCGTGGCCGGGTACAGCTAGTAGGTATATAAAAACGCGCGCATTCGAATGCAACGTTGTATCAAAATTTCGAAGCAATCGGTAAAGAACTTTCGGAGATTTAAGACGACTGACAAACGAACATTTGCTTTTCGGATTCACGCGTGGCCGGGTATAGCTAGTAGGTATACAAAAACGCGCGCATTCGAATGCAACGTATCCAAATTTCAAAGCAATCGGTGAAGAACTTTCGGAGATCTTCGAGGGTAACAAACCAACATTTACGTTTTTATTTATATAGATAGGAGAGGAATATTTTCTAAAACAGGAGAAAAATTATTGTTACTTAAGGCTATACGGGTAATTCAGAAGTACTCCTTTTGTCCATTGCATTTTAAGAGACTTTGGAGGTAAACATGCCACGAGGTAGTGCAAAGAACAACTACTCGCAAGCAATATGTAAAGCCCGAGATTAAGATAATATTGAGTCCAATGTTAAGAATCTAGAGTTCCATAGCTCACCGAGAATATGACACTTCCCATATCTCATCGAACAACCTTGTGTCTGGTCCTTGTTACTCTTATCCACTCTCAGCTGTTTTCACTAACGTTTAAGTTCCTGACTAACAAACTCTTTATTCTAAGCTGGTCGGTGTAACTGTGACTCAGTACTCCTGTATGCTTGAGGGACCGGTCTGACTGCCGAAAGCCGAGCTATTTTGAAATGGTTTTCATGGTTTTACGTAGTCTCTACAAGTCAGTATCGGAGAAGTAGGCTCTACATTCAAATAAACCACTTTCGGAATCTTTACATAGGCCCCTGTTAATTCGTAGTAATTTTCCCATTTCATTCGACGCTATATCTATAAACTCTGCAGTTTAAATAGTGTCATAAAATAACGTAAGACTAAATCAAGAGCTTCTTCATTAGAGCAGGAGGGAAGCTGTTGCAGCGTAAATGTTTTAGTTGGCCCTACAGCAGTACGTAATGGAGAGTTCTGCAGCTCAACAGTAAGATCGTCTGTCCTGAGATAACTTGTTCACCCCAGGAAAACCTTCGTAAAACATCATTCATACTTATCATTATTTCTCAGAATACGTAATCGAATATGCTTCACTCTATACAGGAGTTGTGTAGACGGGACCTATAATAAATAGACTCTTTCAGCATTCAACGGAGACCAAAATCGTCATATTGGAGATCTCATTGAATACAGAGTATTTTTCCTTTGTAAGTTTATTTACTCATGATATGGCATAACCCAGAAGATATTTTGTACTGACCGTATATCAGTCACCGGACTAGGATTCGTGGCAAGTGAGTCACTCTATGTAGCCCGTAAAGTACATGTTTGCTGTATACAAGAACTATACTGCTGTGACAGGGTGAGGTTGATAGCTTGACGTCTGCTTCAAGTAAATTGAAACAGGTGTTTCAGCAGACAAATAGCAGATGTTTAGATACTAAATAGACTCTGTGAATAACGTATACTCGTAATACTAACCGACTATAGCATATGCAATAAATGGATCACAGAGTCTTTGAACTGGAAGAAACTGTTATTCCACAGATGCGCTGTTATTTAGTTTGTACATACATGACTCATTGTTCTGTCATGTGAGATCATTTTGACGGAACTGCAGTATTTGTGGAATAAAGAGTCTTGTTTCAGAGTTGGGTTATACTATAAGAATGCGAATTAACTTTTATGCTATGTACGGGTCATCCACGAAGACAAGATAAGTTCACCCAAACAGATTGCATGTTGTTGCATTTTGGTCACGATATTTCTAAGTAAAGCCAACCCTGTAACAGTCCGTGAAGGCCCATAGGGTTGTGAGACGTTGAGGGTCCCACATTATCTAGACCAAGGGTATCCAAACTATGGCCCGCGGGCCACATCCGGCCCGCGATGTGATTTTATCCGGCCCGTGAAAGAATTGTGCAGAAATGCGCTAATTGAACTAATTTTCCAATGAGTACTGGTAAAAAAATACCTTTTCATAGATTTCAACTGATGTTAGTAATACCTCTCAACTATTAGTATTTTTTCGTGGCGTCGACGATGAACTTAATGTCACACCTGAATTAGCGTCACTTCACAGCATGCATGGCACTACAGCAGGAGATGATATCTTCAAAGAAATACAAAAAACACTAACAGAATATAATTTGGACTGTAACCGTCTGCAGTGCGTGACAGTTGATGGAGGAAAAATCATGTCTGGTATAAAAATATGCTTGGTTGACCAAATCACAAAAGCTTGTGAGGATGCAGGAATATCAAAGCCAATGTTTCTTCACTGTGTTATCCGCCAACAGGCACTCTGTGCAAAACACGTTGATATTAGCTCTGTTTTAAAACCTGTTATTTCTATCGTTAATTTCATTCTCTGTCATGCACTTAACCATCGCCAGTTTCTGTCTTTTCTCGAGGAATGTGATTCCGAGCTTACTGACCTGACATATTATACTGCAGTTTGATG
>NW_019721758.1:1276032-1281473 GCF_002891405.2 Cryptotermes secundus
GTTCTTTCGCGCTTCTTTCAGCTCTGGAATGAAATTGATATATTTCTTACCGAGAAAAACCATCACGAACCACTTTTATCAGATACCGAGTGGCTTTGGAAACAGCATTTTTTGCTGATCTGGTGAACCATATGAATAATTTGAATTTAAAGCTGCAGGGTGAACAAAACACAGTCTGTGATTTATTTGCACTTATCAAGGCATTCAGAGCAAAGTTGATACTTCTGGAAAGCCAAGTGAAAAAATTGTAACTTTGTTCATATGCTATACTGTACAGAGTTGCATCAAAAGAGTGAAGCAGAATTTCCTTCCTCGTTTGCAAATTTAGTCATTTCAGATTTGAAAGAACAATTTCGGAAGCGATTTGCTGATTTTGATGCCAGTGCCCAGGAAATTAGTTTGTTTCAAAATCCGTTTGACTGTGATGCTGCAGATGTCCCAAGTCAAATTCAAATGGAAATTATTGAACTTCAGGAAAATTATCATATTAAAGACAAATACAAGGAAGGAAATTTGATCGAATTTTATAAATTTCTGAACTCTGAGCAATTTCCAAATTTAAAGAAATTTGCTTGTAAATTTATCTCCATTTTTGGGACGACATATCTGTGTGAACAAACTTTTTCCCAGATGAAGTACATCAAGTCGAAATACAGGGCAAATTTATCCTATGAACATTTAAAGTCGCTACTTGTGATTAGCGTTTCAAAATTTGAACCTCAATTTAATCAGATTTTAAGAATGCAAAAAGAGTTCCATCATTCACATTAATTGTTTTATTATAATTTGTGATGAAAATATGAGCATTTGCTGCTACTGTCTGTTGTCATTAATATACGATAATTTATTCTCACGTACTTTGTATTTAGTTTATGAAATGCTGTGCTTTCAATAAAACTCATATACCTAGAGTTATTAATTTCTCATTTTATCCGGCCCGTTGAAAGTGCTGAATTACCTAATGTGGCCCACGTTTCAAAAAGTTGGGAGACCCCTGGTCTAGACAATCGGCTCAAAGATGGCGGTAAGATTGTCAGCCTTACGCGCCGGCCTCGCTTTACTATCCAGGAAAATTATTTAATTCATTCCTGATACTCATTTCTGTTAGGTTGCATATTATAATCCGAAAAATGGTGTCCGTAAAACTAGGCAAAACGCCCCGTAAGAACACCCACTGACAGACCTGGCCTTTAGGAGCAGATGAACTATGAAGTTCAAGCACCCGCCACTTTTGCTCCGGAGTAAACGACGCTTGAGTCAAATTGGTACAAGGCAGAACGTGTCTTGACCGAATGGTAAAAGTCAAATATATCCTTAAATAATTAACGTTGTTTCAAGTACTCGTACAAGCTGGTTTGATGACACGTATGCTCTGCAACTGACCACTAATAAAAACTATGGCAATGAAAACAGAGTGAAATAATTTACAGAAGAATTGTTAGACTGTTCAATTAAGATCCCACTTCATAACATCAGTTATTATTTTGTTTCTTATATCCATTAATATAAAGGAGCTGATCTAAAGCAAAATATTCCGTAGCTGCCTTTATAAAAATAGCAAGTTAGCGATGGCAACACTCAGCTTCATATGTATTGTGGCACGTCCGCTGAAAGCCGTCAGTAGTTTAATCTGGAGAGACGTCCGTTACTAGGTTATGGCATAATAAACAGTGACGCAACAGTGGAATGCCTCACACCACCAAAGTAACCGATGGTAGTACCGCTGGGATCGGTGTGTTTTCTGTTGGATCGTAAGAACTATGACTGCGAGGGTTCATTCAATTGCAACAAAATCTCTGGTCATGTCTCAAAGGGCTTGGCGCCAAGACGAACTCATTGGCGTTAAACTGTTAGTCATAAAATGACTCTGACTCTGACTAACAGATTTGGAACTGAGTTGAGAACTTGATGAGTCGAGACAGTCACACTCAGCTACACAAGTTCTTGATTGGTTTCAGTGATTTGAACGAAACGTATGTTGGGCAGAGTGGTTTTTACGAGCTTCACTTTACGTAGTATGTTCATGGCCAACTTCAGTTTGGCGAAGATGGTGTCTGTGAAGTTTGCCTCCTGGCGGTAAACTGGGGCACTCGAAATAGGAGTATCAGGAGAATTTTCCGGCAAAGAACTCTTGAAAGATGGGAAACAGAGTTGGAATATTGCAAAGAGACCTAAAAACATATGGTACACTGTAAAATCCCTCACAAGAAGGGGTGGGCCAAATGCACATCTTCAATTCATGGTCCCAAAACAACAAAGGAAAACTCCGTGGCATGTAGTCCGCAAGCGAACTATACTGACCGAGCGACCGCCGCTTTTCGGCGAGGTTAGTGCTAACTTTAGCGGATAGAGGATGTCGCGTTGTCAGCGCAACGGATCCCCACGGCCGTTAATCTTGGTTTTCTAGACCGGAGCTGATATTTCCTTGAAATAGCTCCTCAATTATCCTCACGAGGCTGAGTGAACCCCGTTCCAGGCCCGCTACTTCTCAGAAAATCTGGTAGCTCCGGAAATCGAACCCGGACATCTGGATCTGTAGCCAGGAACTCTGACCACTAGACCACAGAGGCGGTCTTAATTCATGGTCCCTTAGCCCCATATTTTATCCGACTGATAAATCCAACATAATGGCAGACTGCTTAGAAACCCAGTTCACTTGTGTGACTGGGACCATAGACGACATGTGGAGGCTAAAGCCAAAGTCCTGCTGGATACCGTCGGTTAAGAACACTCCTGTTAATTTCCGACCCTCTCACGTCTCAAAATGAATACAATCCTTGAAATTAGGAAAGGCCTGTGGTTTTATTGGCATTCCAAATGAATATCTCTGGTATCTTCCAAGAAGACCTCTTGTGCGTTTAACACATTTATTCAATCACTGCCTTTAGCCTGGTCACTTCCCGGCACATTGGCAGGAAGCAGAATTCATAACTCTACCGAAACCTGGCAAATACCAAAAATTTACCCAAAACTTGCGTCCGTTCAGCCTCTTGCCCACTACGGACGAAATATTTGTGAAGCTGATTTTAAGAACAATAAAAAAATGTCACAGAACGACACTTCAGTATAGGAGGGTGACGGATTACGTCACACTAAAATTCAACAATAATATGTCGATATCTGCTGTGTTTTTGGATATCGAGAAAAGTTTCGACAAAACATGGCACTCTGGCCTGCTATATAAATTGTCAGAATCAGAATTTTCGATAAGTATCATTAAGCTCATTGCTTCTTTTCTCACTAACAGAAAATTTAAAGTCTTGGTATAAGGCAAGGAGAATTCTACGCCAGGAAGAATAGCGGCAAGAGTGTCTCAAGGTTCTGTCCTTGCATCAGTATTGCGCAGTTTATATAGAAATGATGCCTTCGCAGCACCTGGAACTCATCTTGCTCTGTTCGTACACGATACCTGTATTTACGCAACAGAGAAACAGGAGCGTCGAATTCCCTGCAAACTGCCAGGCGATCTATTTCTCCGGAAGAGTCCCTGACGACGTGCTACAACTAAACGGACGAGACAGTCCCTTTGTAAACAACGTAACGTACGTATCAGGGTGGCACCTGCGACAGGAAGATGATATGGAGACGCCATATCGAAAGGATATCAGCCAAAGTTTTGCGTACATACATAAGGACCTATTATTTATCCAAAAGTGAGAGTTTAAGTACAAATGTTGAACTTAGGCTTCTCAAAACTCTGATTAGGTCAGTTATGACTTCTGCCTGTCCCATTTGGGAGTATGCGGGGGACGCTCACCTCTTTAAATAGCAGCGCTGCTGGAAATCTTGACACCTGCATACCAGGTCGCGAATTGCTCGTGATTTGAAAATTCCTTACATGTATGACTGCGTAACTAGATTATGCAGTACACAGGCAGAAGTAGACGTAAACCATGTAAATCCAAACGTACGTGGCGTTGGACAAGGAGAAGCCATGCGTAGGAATGTAGGAGGTTTCTTTGAGGCGGTTACGACAGTTCAACTGACTAACTGCAGTTCCAGAATGGTTAAATAAGCTAAGGCAGAACTTGCTGCACAAGCCTACATTGACAGAGAACTCCTGCATTCTCGTATCTTGTATAAATGTTACTTAGTATATTGCAGTGGCACAGGGTACACAGAGTCCACAGCGACCTAAACGCCGTGAGAGCGCGGTGCAACAAACCTAGCACCTGCATAGAAAGACCGACCCCTTCCTTGTCGAAGTGGAGGCCTCATTTCAAAACACTTACATGTCTAGAAGAGAATAAAGATCTTGGCCATGGATCTCGGGGAGGCTGAAGCCAGGGATACCTGTGCTGGCGAAGCGCAACAGCAATTTATCTGAATGACCGGGTGAGATAGGCTCCAGCCAGCGAGGACCGGAGCCGTTGAACACGGAAGCTGAGGGAGCCACGGCGTAGGAAGTCGTTACCAGACAACCGGTGAAGACACAGAACACTGAGAAGAATTATTGTGTGTTTTAGTGAATTACAGATTATGTGAATTAGCGATAGCGCTATAGTTACTTATAGTTACGATCTGTAAGTGTTCAGTAAGTCCAATTACTCATCCAAACCCCGTCTATAGTTACTCAGTCACGTGACAGTATCTTGGTGTGGATGTTTAAAACATCTGAACTTCGATACCTAAGGACTGAAATTAAACTTCACGTCTTGAACATGTTTGGTTCTGATTTTCCTATATTGTTCCCAATTTGCTCATTGGCGCAAAGGAGGACGATGTTGAATAGGGAAATCTTTAGCATGTACGCCTGCTGGACATGGGCTAGATCATGTTTTAATCATATAAACCGAAGAAGAACCGTAGATTACAAACAATAGAAATAATGGACCCAGTTTTATTACATATTACCTACTGAGGCACGGAAAACGAGTATTAAGGTTCTGACGAAAAGAGATATATGTAGTCAAATCAATCTGGAGTTTCTAAAGCTTTTAATACGAGTATTTTAACAATTTTCATATACCGGTACTGATAAAAACTGAACTAATATTAACAATTTAAATGTTTACATCGAAATATCTCGTTTAGAAACGTTATTGGATTCAACTTTGGATATGTTCGTTTTTTTATTTTATTATTATTGGAAACACTGACAAAACTAATGAACACCATATATGAAAGTGGAGAGTGGCCCAAGGACTTTACAGAAGTTACAATGATTGACTTAAAGAAAAAGACAAAAGCTACAAAATGCAGCGACCATCGCACAATAAGCCTTATTGCACATACAGCAAAGATAATAGCAAAGATACTTAAAAGAAGAACTGAAAGGAAAATAGAGGATGTACTTGGAGAAGATCAGTTTGGATTTAGAAGAGGAAAAGGAACCAGGGATGCAATTGGGATGATGAGAATTATAGCGGAACGAACTTTGGAGATAGATGAAGAACTGTGTGTTTGCTTCATAGACTGGCAGAAGGCATTTGACCGGGTAA
>NW_019721758.1:1282030-1297632 GCF_002891405.2 Cryptotermes secundus
TTTTACGCAGAAATTGCCTTCTAAAAGAAGTTATCGAAGGAAAGATAGAGGGGCGGATAGAAGTGACAAGAAGACGAGGAAGAAGACGTAAGAAGATGCTGGATGACCTTGGGGACAGAAGAGGATACTGTCATTTGAAGGAGAAAGCTATAGATCGCATTAAGTGAAGGAATTGTTTTGGAAGAGACTGTGGACCTGTCGTGTTGACAGATTACTGATGATGATATTATTGGAAGGGGTGGGTTTCCCCATGCACCGCGAACAGTGGTCTATTATACGTCCCCCTGTGATCTTCTACCAGTCTCTATACCCTACCGGTATTGGTGCGTGCCATCAGTCCCGACTCAGCCAGCGAGTTCGGCCTCTACTGGCTCAGCGGTATCTAGATGCTTCCCCCATCTACCAGAGGCGTTAGAGACTGTTGTTGGGCGGGAAATGTCCTTACAAATTTGGCTCAGTGGTCTCCTTGAGGCATGGGGTTCTTTTACGTGCCGTAAAGCTACGACACGGGACCCACGGCTTTAAGTCCCTCCCGGAGGACTTGTTCCCTGAATTTTTCCGCCCTAAAAAATTGCACGACCTCCGTCGGGTTTGAACCAACGTACCTTGAATCATGAGGTGGGAACGTTACCCCTAGACTACGGAGGCCGCTGGATATGTTCGTTACTTGACAGTGTCAGTGAAATGAAACATTTCAAGAAATATTTCTGAATTTGATGCAAAATATCTGTGGATTTAATTACAGAGATCGCAATTCGCCTTAGAAATATACGCTTAAAACTTGCGTACTTTTATTTTATCTCGAAAAACGGGACTGGAATTGGTTAATTGCAATCGCTATGTCTTGACTCAAGGTATGTGTATGTCTGTATGTATGTAACACATGTGTATGAGCGTATGAATTACTCACAGGCCTATCCTAGTTCCGGGTGTCCATTATCAATTTCTTATGATCTTCACTCACCACATCATGTCCGACTACTTTAAACCGAAACACTCGAAATTTCATGAATTAGATAAGCCAAATAGAAATAATTTGTTTGACTTTCGTCGAAAAGAAGGCTACAATGAAAATTTACATTTCTGTATAGCTATGTGGCCTACATATTTTGCAGTAAGAAATGATAATTCTCGGAAAAGTAGTAACAAGTTATTTCGGAATACAGGATATACCAATAAACTGATAAGTCGGGTAAATTTGTGCTGGTCCTCGCAAGCATAGTCATTCTTGTTTCCAAGTCCCACGGGACTCATCACCATGTTCTGCTGCTCTAACAATAAGTGTGCGTGGTTGAATAACAATATCCCTTCATGTAGTGGCTTCCATTGTTGTGTTACTAATTCGTTGCTATGTGACCTTACAAGTTTTATGGTACAAACGCGATTTATATTCAGTACTTTTCGTTGTTTGGCAAAGCCTTAAACAAACAAACAAACACACACAAACCCCGTATTTTAGTCCGCAAGTGTACTATACCGATCGAGCGACCATCGGTTGTCGCCGAAGTTTTTTTATTGCTAGTGGGGTGGGACTAAGTCCCTTGTACTGCGGTCACTTCTGGTCTATTGTACCAGCCCCAGATGATAGGTGAGGGTGATTGTGGAGCAATTGGTGGAATGAAGATTGGCAGGTGTACCGAAGTACTCGGAGTTAACCTGCCCCAGGGCCACTTTGTCCACAACAAATCCCACTTGACCAGACCCGGGATCGAACCCGGGCCGCCGCGGGTGGAAGCCAGCGACTAACCGCTTGAGCTGTGGCGCGGCCCATGTCGCCGACGTTAGTTCCAACTTTAGCGGATAGAGGGTGTCGCGTGGTCAGCGTAACGAATACCGACGGCCGTTAATTTCGCGCCGGGAATCGAATCCGGACCTCTGGACATGTAGGCAGGAACTCTGGCCACTAGACCCCAGAGGCGGTCCTTGATAAAGCCTTAGCGCATAAGATAGTCATTCGGCGTCACGACGGTAAATAGTAGAACACTGGTCAACGGGGTTCGTAATACAGTGCGTCACGATTTATCTTGAGAAATGGGTGAGCGATGTAAAGGCTCTTTCCCTGATTAGATGTCACGTGTCATGAAAACTAATTCCATGGAGCTGAATTCTTGAGAAGCCTCCATTCGTTCAGCAACTCAAGAATTTCCCAGCATTCTGTGGACCTCAAATGTTCATTACCATGTTCACAAAATCCTTCCACTGGTCCCTATCCTGAGCCGGATGAATCCAGTTCATATCCCGCCATCCTATTTCTTTGCGATTCGCTTTAACATTAACTTACCTACGTCTAGGTCTTCCTAATGGTCCCTTTCCCTCTGCATTTCCCACCAAAACCCTATACGCATTCCTGTTTTCCTCATGCATGCTATGTGCCCTGCTCGTCTCATCCTTTTTGACTTGATCTTGATCACAGTCTGCTTTTACCGGTTCTCACGGTCTCTTCGCTTTGCAGATTTCTTATATTTTTTGTTCTACCCTGAAGATGGAGGCGATACGTTCCTCCGAAACGTCGGTTAACACCACATATACACGGTGCCAAATCCCAGAAGACTGTTTTCTTCATTGATCTCTCTAATTTCATTTGGCGAAGAGAACAAGGTATGAAGCTCCTCATTATGAAGTTTCCTTCACGAAACTTATATAATTAAAATTTCTTTTTTGGATGTTACATCTCACAGAATCCATACTCGACGTAATCTCTTTGCATGAGTGTGGCGTCCGATTACAGGCCACGGTTTTGGACGTCCCTGTTACACAGCAGATTACACAGGCAGCTGATCCTGAAATGCGGGCCGGGGGATAAGCGTGAAGTTAATATTATGACCTTGGAACTTACAAGTAGTCACAATATTATATTGTATTTGCTTAGGGGTCCAAAAGGAATAATTATCAGTGGTTCTGTTTAGAATAAAAACGAATTACATGTGTTGTTGGCTGGTAATGTATTAACTAGCTGGGGAACTATTAACATCCCAAATAAAACTCTCCTCCGTGGAGTTAGTGTTGGATGAATTGGTCGTAGGTTTTTGACGGTACTGATCGGGTAATTTCTCGAATCAAAAATTTTGGAGCCAACTAGTTCAATCTAGTATTCCATCTTAAACAAACAAACAAACAAACAAACTCCGTGGCCTGTAGTCCGCAAGCAAACTATACCGACCGAGCGACCGCCGCTTGTCGGCGAAGTTAGTGCCAAGTATTGCACCTTAAATGCAGAAAATGTCATTACAAATTCTCCGCGCCTTATCGAACCCAGAATTTACTGCTATGTAGCGAGTGCTCGCTACTGGTCCCTATGCTAAGATAAATTAATGAAGTCCAAGCCCTCACAATCTATTTCCTTATCACTCGTTTAATGTTACCCTCCCGTATATGTCTACGCGTCCTAATCCATCTCTTACCGTCAGGTTTTCCAGCTAAAATTCTGTTATGCTTTTCTCGTCTGTCCTGTATCTCATTTCATCCTCCTTAATTCCAAGACCATAATAATATTTAACGGCAGACAAGTTATGAAGATCCTGTGGGGTTTGAGGTTCTCACAGCCGCGGTTATGAAGAGTTTTGTCTCCTGGGATATACGTGTAACGCTGTGTAGCCAGATGAAATTCAACTGACGTTTCGGAGAAACATATTACTTCCATCTTCAAAGTTCAAACATAAGCCAATCAAGAAAGCCGTATGAATAAGACAGGGATATAATGCCATATGATTTGAAGAAATCCCTACAGTACGGATGAAAATATTGTCTCCATCTTCACTGTCTAAGAATAGTTCATTGCTTTGCTCGCTCTTCAACCATTAATATGGAGGCGATTTGTTTCTCCGAGACTCCATTTGATTTTGAACGGTGTATAAGACGTTATATGCAGTACATGGAACTCTTTTTGAAGATAAAGGATTTTGAAATTTCTCCCCCTCCCCTTCGTATTGCTTCCTGACGCTTGGGCCGAAATATTTTCTTCTTAAACAAGCTATAGACTGTGAGACTTGAGGTTCTCAAGGTGGGTGACCCTGATGATGGAGACAGAAGTTTCCTACAAAACGTTGGTGTTTACCATCCAAACTACACAGCATCACATCGCAGAGGACCGTTCGGAAACATTTGAATCGTGAATTATGGGTCAAAGCGTACATTTCGTATAATAAGTGTTCATAATACCCTCCATGAGATGCAATGTACGCCTCGATAGTCTCATCATGGACCGCCGCATCCGTTCAGAGTTGCCGGTGTAGATGCGGGCCCTCTGACATGCATCCAGAATGCGTGAAGTGCGTCTTCGTTGTCAACAGGAGCTGCATACACAAGGGTTTTAGGTGTCCCCGCGGGTACAAATACAGAGGATTTAAATCTTGCGAGCGTGGAGGCCGTGCAGTGTGTCTTCCTCCACTTATTCCTCTGTTATGATAGGTGTTACTGAGAACATCTCGCTGAGCACGGCTAAAATGTGCGGGAGCGCCATCATGCATGTACCTCATTCGTGCTCTGACTTCCAGTGGTACATCTTCCAGTAGCTCTGATAGCCTATGTAAGAGGATATCTCGGTAGTGATTGCCTGTAAGCCGATGTGACAATCAGTCACCAATAATTGAATACTTGTTTCAGCTATAACTCACAAATTAAATGTTTCCGGACACATGTTGATATGGACACTTTTTTTTTTTTTTTTTGGTATGTGGAACTCGTGCCCAAAATTTGTCCGCACCTTTCAATTTATGTATATATGAAGACAGTGTTATAAGAATGATGTTTATACTCGTATAATTGCAACTCCTGATTAGCGTTAACAATGAATAAATAACAAAGCCAATGAAGCATGCGAAATATCGAAGAATGTAAAATCCTTGATGTCATATAACAGTAATACAAGATTATGGCTGCATGAGACCATGGGGCTTTTAATGAAGGCTTGCAAAACACTATCACTAGACTAAGGTATAAACCGAAACCAGGAGCGCCCTTATTGTGTAACATGAGAACACTCAACGTGGAAACTTTATATCAGACCTTGTTGAACATTTTAGAGTGTAGTCGCCCCCACCCCTCAAACTTCTTGTAATATCAACCCTTTTCACGAGATTATCTTACATGCTCCAAGTAATACTAGTACGAAACCATAGATGTCATTTAGTTTTAATATCAGCCGATCACAGTGGCCGCGCTGTCTAAGGCATGAATTATCTTCGCTCGCTCGAAAGCTGAGACCGTGGGTTCAAATCCGACTAAAGGCATGGATGCCTATGTGCGGATATTCTGTATTTGTGTTGTTCTGTGTGTAGGTAGCGACCTTGTGACGGGCTGAACCCCGTCCAAGGAGTCCTACCGACTCTGTACAGGGGTAAGAAACTGGAAAAGCGACCAAGGTCCAACAAAGGACCGTAGAGCCATAGATGGATAGATAGATAGATAGATAGATAGATAGATAGATAGATAGATAGATAGATAGATAGATAGATAGCGTGGCATATTTGCTCTAAGCAGGAACTGTTGAGCCACAGAGGCCTCGGGACGCCCGCGCAGCGGGAGAGTTGCGGATTGTATCCGCGCGGTACTAGGCGACAACTCTGTGAACGCTTGGATAGCGCAACAGGAAGTGCGAGTGACGTCACATATTCCCACTCATCACTAACTACGCAACGCTCGGTAAACACCCCTCCCCGCTAGGCTGTGACGTCACGCAACAGTAGGGCGTCCATTGCTAGGCAGTGTGTGGGCAGACACGCCTGACAACAGTACCTGATATCTGTTGGCGAGCAGCACTATGTTTTCTATGTGGCCCGTGCTGAGCCTATATAAGGAGCAGTCAGCACTATTCAGACATGTTGAGTTGTATCGAGTGAATGGAATCAAGACAGTTGAAGCCTAGAAATGACTACAGCAGGAGAAATAACTGGAACAATGAAGTTGTGAATTATATAAGTAAGAGCGAGTGTGCAGTAAATTCGCTAGATCCAAGACCGGCGTGAAGTTATTTGTCGCTTCACATACAGCAACACGTGACAATAGTTTTAATGTCATGGCAGGAAGATGGGTCATCTTGCGCATTCGGGGTATCCGGTTCGAATTTATATTATTTGATTCATTTTCAAAGAACGCAGCTTGTTGTGTTATCATCACTATCTCTCTCTCTCTCTCTGTATACATATTGTCACGTGTTGCCTATGTAACGCGACAAGTAACTTCACGCGGGTCTCAGACTTGGCTAAGACGTTTATTGGACAATCTCTTTTACACTCGCAAGTACAATTATTCACAACTTCACTGTCACAATTAATTGCACCGTCACAATTACTTGCACCGCTGATCTCGGTGAGGTGTCTCGATCCCTTTGTCGGATGTGAGCTGGATTCTGCTCTAGTCGGAGCTACACTAAGAACTGACTGGTCAAGTCAAAGTCAAAGTCACATTGCGACTGACGGTCAGTCAGTCAATCAGTAAGTCTTGGTGTCGAGCCCCATTTGGGGCTCATGACCAGATATTAATTATTATCGCTTGACAGTTACGGTCTTGTTTCTGTGGGGCGCCTTCTCTGACGAGAGGACGGGTCTGTCTTTTGTATATGCTGCTGGCCCTTGCCAGCGCAGTCTTACTCGGGTCCGAGTGCCTTGGGACTCGCGACCATATTTTACTGTCTCAGAATTTAGACTTCCACTGACTGGTCTCGTCGAAGCTGGACTTTTATAACGTGCACTCGGACTGACTGATGAATATCGTGTTCAAGAGTTCGGTTTTACACGCTGGTAGTATTCGTTTCCATGGATATCCTTCAATTTCCGGGGAAACGTATTTGTTGTTTGGGCGTTTCCTATGCAACTGTCTGCTGATATTGCGTTTCCACTGAAGTATACATTCTTATCGCAGCCGTTGCCTATCAATGGACTTGTCTTCTGTCCTCTTTGGCGGCACGCCACAACGTAATATTCTATTCATATTACGGTTCAATAATTTGAACGCTCGCTTCGTAATAGGAAAGTCCCGAGTTATATTCTCTTTTCGAAGGTCATCTAACCTTAGATTTATATTGGATTTCTTCAGTATTTCCAGGCAAATGCTGGAGTGATATCTTGCGAAAGACGAACTCTTCCATAATTATTCATTAATTATCATTTTTCGATTCGATGTTCCGTAAATATTGTAACTGAGTAATCGTAGTTAAATAAGCTCCTATACGTGTTTCTTACTGATTGAGACATTTCAGACTGGTGCATATTGTCAGTGCCTTACGCGTGTGTGTGTGTGTGTGTGTGTGAACACATACACGTATTCATACACATGACGCAGCTTCGGACGTAGTGGCAGAAATGATATATTTTTGTTGCGCTGGCGGTACAAATAAGACCTTTATGAACAGGAAACGCGGAATTATTGATCACTGTTACAATTCGTACGGCCTTGGACCTTACGAATACTTCTAATTGTGAATCGAAACGGGCCATAGGACCTAATCCATGAAAGTTTTAGAAGAAGGATAAAATTTGCTTCGATCATTCTATGCAACACAACCTTTGTTTCTCGTTACTAATAGGCCTTCATAGTCATTGATTATCTTCAATTCCCTTGAATAGAATAATATTTCCTATACGGTAATTTGTATATCGTAATATATATATGTAAAAACGCATTGGAATTCAGCGGGGAAGGAGTTGTTCTCCGTCTTCATCCCTCAAGCCTTTTCTTACTTTCTTTTATCTCGTTTCCTCCTTTCTTATTTAAATCAGTGAATTAAGTTACAACTTCAAAATTCAGATGGCGCAGTTGTGAACACTGGCACAAGCAAGCGAAAACTGTACCACGGCTGTAAGACTACACAATATATGAACTGACCAGATGGCACACATACGTAATCACAAACTGTCTTCTATTTGCGATATACACGTACGTAGATAAGGACTGAATATGATAAGTGGTTGGTGGTTATGGGTGCGAAACATCGTCATTTAGGTGGTATGAAACGACAAGCGGATAGGATCTAAGGGTAAAAAATTGAAATCCGTTTATTCTATCCTAGGGTTACCCATGAAACAAGATTTTGGTGGGTTTAATATAGAGAACCCCTTCAAATTTTTTAGCAAAATTTGAAGACAGTTCATGCCGACAGCGTCCCGCTGCCCGGATGAGGCATTTGTGGCTTTTATATATTAATATATTCCATACTTAGATTACATTTTTCTTTCCTTCTCATCGGCACTCTTTCTTTTTTGTTTTTTCATTCGACTGCCTGCAATTGATATACACTGTGAAGTAGGTTAGAAGAAATAACTTCAAGCAAACGTTTCAGTGGAAAATTACTAGCAAAGTGAAAGTTATGTCGGAACATTATCGTTATAGGCCGACACATCGCTCCAAGTGTGTGGTAAATATTGTGTGCTTTAGGCATATAAGGTACAGTAAACTCTGTCTGCTATACATTTATTTAACGAGAGATCCTTAGATGTATGTGTCACAATGAGACGAATTGTGAGATGATTGGATTGATAAATTGGAAGCGTTGTGCGAAAAGCGCTGTGGTCTTTCTCAGATAATATCTGAGTATATTCATGGAATGACTGAGGGAGGCTATGATAGACTTCAGTCAGAATAGCAGATCTCTGGATCGAGATTCAGAACCACGATCTTCCGAATACGAAGGAGAAATGCTCACAGCTAAATCATGACTTTTGATCCTTATAATGTAGTCTATGCTTATATAAACTGTGATCATGTTACATACGCACATCGTTTTAAAATCGTATCCGAAAACAAAACGATTTTATTCACTACAAATACCGAATGACCCGACCAAGACTCGAATTCCCTTCCGACTCCTGGGAGGTTAGCAACTCTAGAAGCTACGTACATTGATGTAAATTAAGTGTTTAATGTTGTTTTGTCTAAAGCTGACCGCTGTGTGTTTCAAAAAGTTTTTTGAGTACGCGGAGAAGCTAGTGGGAATATTATGCCTTTGTTACTGATGTTTATAAATATAGAAATAAATTAATTTCCGTTATAAACTTTTTTAATTTCCTTTGACTTCAGCAGTTAGTAGTAAGCATCCAGCATTTTCAATTAAGTAAGCGCACTTGTATCTCGACAAGTTTGTGACACATAAACAAATAATTTTTATGTTTCTTGTCACACTCAGTTCTAGTTGAAGGAAGTACATGTAAATTATGTTCTGAACATTTAATATATACATGTTGCATAAGGTGATATTATCACCATTGTATCATTCTGCTTAACAAAAATAGATGTATAAAACCGTGAGAAACAAGTCCACACAATTTCTATTTGTAATGGCAGAGAGCAGCTGGCTTTTAACATTTTTAAAACCCAACTAGTGAGTAGGATTGATTTCAGGTAGTATTACGGAATAGTTTATTTATTTTTTCACATACTAGGCACTCAGCTTGTCGCAGGGCCTTCTACAGCTTGCAGACCACTTAGAGGCGTTTGGGATTGGAATCCTCTAGGCTGGGTAGACGCCACCTTATAAATAATTATTCTATGTGTACTTTGCACGGAGTATATAACATAAACGCTTAATGATGTAGGCATATGTCTCTGTCAATCCGTCCGTCCACTTATTTCGTTTCAGGGAATATATAAAACATTCTATGAATTTTGATGTGATAGTCTGAACTAGGAGCCGGTCACGGTAGCCGAGCGGTCTAAGGCGTGCACTGTCTTCGCTCGCTCGGAAGCCGGGATCGTGGGTTCGAATCCCACTCAGGGCATGGATGTTTGTGTGCGTTTTTCTGTGTTTGTCTACAGGTAGAGGCCTTGCGACGAGCTGATCACCCGCCCAAGGAGTCCTACCGAATGTGTAAGATCTAGAAAAACCGAAGTGAACGGAGTTCATGGAGGTAGGCCTAGGCCCAGTGGGGCTGTAGTGCCAACGAAAAAAAAAAGTCTGAACTAGGTTTGTGGGGGAGTTTAATTTTGGCACATACTAAGCAAGCATAAGCTTAATAGCGGTGTATAGTATCCTTGTTTATGACGATTCTTCAATTCCGCCTCGTTTCTTCTTCCCACAGAGGAATAATAATGACAGGCATGGGCGACGTCAGGATTTCTTCCAGAAAGTTGGAAGGAACAGAATTTAATTTTATTTACACATGTTTAAGCTGTTGAAAAACTCTTTTCTTATTGCATTTTAGTATTTTGTATATCAAAAAATATATTATATTTTTCTAATTTATATCGTTAATTATTTATATACCTCCTTTTTAAATGCAGAATTTTTCAAAAGTCCGGGGACAAGGGGTAGATGCCTGGCCTGCCCCGCTGGCGCAAGTCGTGATATGCCTACTTCGTTACAGGTTATGGCGTATTCCCTCGGCGCTGATATGATATAACGCTACCGTTAGGAAGAGGGGAAAGACGTTGTGGGAGCACAGGAAATGTTTTCGTTACTGTCGCTGCCGCATTCAGTGGACGCAATTCTAATTCACACAGTCAAACACAACAGATATGGATCCAGCTGTGGCAGTTGCTTCGTTCCAAGCGTAGTGGGAACTTCGTATTTCCAGTACACTAAATTGTGGTCAAAGTAGAAACTATTTATTTCTAGATTGTGAGCAGTGATTTGTGCTAGTCTACTACGATATGAACAGTTATATCTTACAAGAAGGTACTGATTCCAGAGCAAAGGACAGCTAGCTGCACGCACACACCAGGTAAACAACAACGCAACTAAACAAGCTGGGTGATGGGTATACAGCCAAAGGGACATATATAAGAGAAATCAACATTCACATCAACACTCTTGAACTACACGAAATACGAACACACCCACACCGCCGAAGACTGCGTTAATAGGTTAAATGTGTTAGTCTATTTAAAAAAAATATTTTAATTTTAATTTGTAATTTTATTTTAACGTTCATGTATTTATCGTTCGTCAGTATTACAACACTTGTTTCTTCACTACTTAATTTTAATTTTAGTTTAACATTATACACTTTGACACTACATGTTTCGGCCCCCAACGACCCGTTTTANGGCCGTCTTCAGGTGTCTTGATATCAAGACACGATCTGAAGATGGCCGTTTGGGGCCGAAACATGTAGTGTCAAAGTGTGTAATGTTAAACTAAAATTAAAATTAAGTAGTGAAGGAACGAGTGTTGCAATATTGATGGACGATAAATAAATGGACGTTAAGTTAAACAATTGCAACAAGATGCTGAAATACAAAATTGTAATTTTATTTCAATTAAAGAGTACCGACAATTACCCATATGCATTTGTGACATGCAGTACAGTACAACAGTTTACACCTGATGATGGCCACGTATGACCTAACCGTGTCGTATTCTGAACTAACTTAACTGTCTTCTTTGTAGAATACAGTCTGTTTTACAATCTGTTAGTCGTTCAGCTGGTCAGAATTTTTACGTCTTGAATGGATCCATAAAATCATTTTCATATTCGCGGCAACATTTTTACTGCACCCTATCCTGAGCCAGATTAATCCGTTCCACCTCATAATAGGCTACGTATTTAAGATTCGTTTTAATATTATTCTCTTAGCTATGCCTAGGTCTCCTATGAGAATGAGTATGAGGGGTGAGCTATAAAAACCAGCCGTTGCACTGCGACCTTCAATGATTTATTGTGCTTCCCCTTTGGATTAACACTTTATCAATCCTACACTTCGAATGAAATGTAGGACTTTGTTTACGGGGGCGCCATAAAAGTCTCTTGGTTCCATGAAGAATTGACCCAGGTGGCGATATCTTAGGTAAGCTATAGCCCCACAATCACATAAGATGCGTGTGGCTGAGTCATCTTCTTGTAGGAACCTCTGACACGTTGGGTCGTCTGTGAGCCCCAGTTTGAAAAGGTGCCCTTCTATGTGGCAGTGTCCAGCAATAGGTCTCCTCAGTGGTGTCTTTACTTCTTTTTTTTTTCGACTAAATCTTTGTATAATTTTCTCATATTTACCATGCATGTTACATGCTCCACCCCTCATATATTCCTTGATGTGATCACCCTCTTAATATTTACCGATGGATATAAATGATGTAAGCTATATATTATGCATTCCTATCCATCCTGTTAATTTATCTCCCTTAGTTAGTCATATTCGTCACAGTATCATTTATTTCACACATATATATATATATATCCGTCATCAATGCAACTCGTTATAGTCACTTTGTTTCTTCGTCCACAAGTCGTTTCGACGAGTAGGCGATACCCAGAAGAAGAATTGGATTTAACTTGATTTTAACTGAAATAATTAGAGTTGACTTATTTTAATTTTAATTTTTTAATTCTGTAATAAGGAGTATCGCATTACAAGTCGTGCAGTGCAGCAGTTTTAGCATAGTGGTAGACACCTGATGAAGGCCGTGTACCGCCGAAACATATTGTGAACGAAGAAGTATAGTGACTATTACGAGTTTCGTTAGTGACGGATATATATATTCATTCATTCATTCATCTGTAATCTATCAAGACAACAGGTCCACAGTCTCTTCCAAAACAGTTCCTCCACTTTATGCGATCTAGAGCTTCCTCCTTCAAATGAAAATATCCTCTTCTGTCCCCAAGGTCATCCAGCATCTTCTTACGTCTTCTTCCTCGTCTTCTGGTCACGTCTATCCGCCCCTCTATCTTTCCTTCAATAACTTCTTTTAGAAGGCAGTATGTGAAATAAATGATATTTTCATACTTTTTACTTCTTACGTGTTCAGTTAGGAAGGTAAACGATTCTGAATTGAAGAGTAGCAAACATTTTCTGAGTTTAATCTACTCTTTGTGTCGTTTAAGTTATGTTCTTATACACGGAGAGATGCAAAGACAACACGCACTGGGCTCGGAACGTCATCACGCGCCGAACTGTAATTACACAATCGTTCAAGTTTCACTGCCTAGCCGCCATAACTGTGCTGTAACTTAAGAAGGTGGCACGAATATTTAGGAAAACCAAAGAGGAAACGCAAGCGTATACTGAGATTAGAAGTGTATAAGGCGGTTAAAATTCTGACTGCGGTCGGTTGAGTTATAACATCTTGTACTCTTCTAAGTGGTTATCAATGTTTCGGAAGAACCTGCTTATACTCTGACGATGTAGGCAGCAGGTTCTTCCGAAACGTCTATAAAATGCAGAAGATCACAATCTCAGTATTTATTTTTCTGCAGGTATATCAGTGGTTTCGGTGGGGAGAACAAATGAAGCTCTTCATTGTGCTGTTTTCTTCAGTGTCGTCTCGTATCTTCCCTCTTAGTTTCCGATATTCCCCTCAGCACAATGTTCTTAAACACCCTCAATGTATCTTGTTCCTTAGGTTAAGAGATAAAGTTCCACATTCTTACAGAACGCAATTACAATTTTAGTTTCATCTGTTCTATTCTAATCTCTCTAGATAAGAGACGGAAAAGTGAAAAATTGAAAAAGAATCGTATCAGAATTTCCCCGAATTTATTCTGCTCCTAACCTCTTCTTGAATATAATTTTATTTGTCACTGTCAATTCAAAATACAAGTATATGAAATTTGTCACCGTTTCAAAGGAATCTCTTGTATAATTCATATGCGTCTGGGAGAGTGACGTTGCTCAGTTGTTTTTCCAGACGAAGGGGTACGGTGCTGTTATGTAGCTGAAAGGGAAGTGTCGGTATTAAGGATATTGTCTGTTGGGTCCTTATAGACTGCATGCAAGATGAATGTTACGTCTTAGTAGCAAGGTAGTGGAGTATAGGCCTATTGTGCCTAGCGTGCTTTCAAATTATGTTTCCAGGTTGCGTAACGACGTACATGATAAACTTCTGGCTGACTTCCTGTTGTAATTCCAGCTGGTAGCGTTATTGAAAAGGCAGGCAGTGTTCTTGTCTTTTGCTAGAAGGGAGTATGAAACCGCACAGGAACCGGAATAACTAACTTCAAGTTCATCTTACATGGTAGAGGAAACCTGCTTAAAATAGAATCAAAATGATTCTATATATTTCATTATTACATGCTAGACAATTCTTTGTTTAGCACAGAAACTTTACATAAATACAGTACACTTGCGAACTAAATTACAGGCAAGAATTTCATGCTACAAATATCCATTTCACTACTCCTGAGCGGTATTCACCTTCGATTTATTTCTCCATTTTTTGCAATAGTTTAAAATAAACTTAGCCTCGTCTATCAACAGTTGTGGATTGAGTCTCCATTTGTGACAAGCACGTTCCTTCTCCCATATGTTCCAGAAAGCAGATGATAAAACAAAATTTTTGTGGGGAAAGTAATATTGAATATTCGAGTGTAGTGTCTTGTTTTTAATTGCATACTTTTAAAGATTTTTCGTGTATTAGACGTAATATTACGTCGGGTTCCACTATGTAGTGCTTGAACCAAAGCCATTTGCGATATCTAAATTTTTCTTTATCCAGATCCACGTTTTAGACATGTTATACTGTACTTTAAAATAAGAAAGGAGCATTCTTGCTCCAGCTTTGTACGTAAACAAAACCGTAGTGCCTTAGCAAACCACATAAATACTCGTATATCATTTATACTAGAGCACTTCTTGTCAAGTGATTTAATATATAGCTGACTGTGAAACCGACTCATTAGCTGTTGTGTGGTTCACTGTGATAAAGGGAAATTCTGGTGTTAGTTAATTTCCTGTTTCCTCCATGCACCGCAATACAAATTCCCCTCACATGATCTTCCCACCGAAGATAACGCGAACAAAACTGCGTTCATAATTGTGCTGTCAGTAGACAAATTATGAAATATTTGACACCTTCTTTAACAAATAAAATGAGAGTCGTAATGAAATTGTGAGAAGAATGAAGTCCAGAGATGTTTATTTTTCAGTTAAAAAACTATTACCATCTTACCTGCTATGAAGTTCTGTCAGCTGCTTTGTATGGATGTGAAACATGTTATCTTATTTTGAATGAAAACACAAATTACCAAGTGTCTGAAAACAAATTTGGGCCTAAGAATGAGATAGGTGAGCAGTTTATATTATCAAATTACAAGGACATTTGGGGTTTACAGAAGCCACATCATTTTGTTTGAATAATAAAAAAGAAAGCTACAATGGGCTGAGGATGTTAGCAGGACGAGGAATACGAGTATTTCATGCGCGAGTTTGGTAAAACAGAACAAATTTAAGAAAAAAGTTATAGAATATATTCTACAGGCCTACAAAAAAATTTTTTTTTTGGTGTCTAGGATTTTAGAACTAATTTTAGTTATATTTAAGGCGCTGAATCTAAATATAAAATCAGTTTTTCTCTACCAGCTCTACTTTTTTAGATCAGCGTTTTTGTAACGTGCAGTTCTACACAAAATGTGCAGTTCTAATTGTATTTTGTGCAGTTCTAAATCTCATATGCAAGGATTGGTTCCTGTATATTTGCCCTATTGTCAGTCTGCTGTCCACTGAGTTCCCCCAAAATCCACTAGATGGCATTGTCTGTCCGGTGTGAAGTGAACTTGAACGCTTCCACTAGAGTTGAGGTTAGTTTATATGTTCTCGCCGTGCAGGGTACATCGAAGTTGGCCTCGGGTGATATTTGTTTATAAAAGTAAAAGAGTTGTTATAAATTTAACCTAAAACGTACTGTGTTGAAGATTGTTGTGTTTGTGTTCCTGAATTGAAATAAAATGAGTTCAAGA
>NW_019721758.1:1297908-1372161 GCF_002891405.2 Cryptotermes secundus
GATTTCACCAGGATATTAAAACTATGGAGGACCGCTACCAAGGAAGATGGGATACACACATGATGGCAGATTACTGCTGGAGTTTAAAAAGGGACTGTTCTAAAATACATTCAAGAAAGTCACGAAAAAGAAGCTTCCGTAGTGTTCCGTGACTATAGTTGGTTTGACTGTTATATATAGTCGATGATTTTTTCCTCTATCTTTGTATTTAATATAATAAAATAAAAATATAATTATAATATAGTAATAAAAATTCCATGTTGAGTTTTTTTATTTGATCCACTGATTTAACTTAAAATAGTGTAACGTATATTTCACCAAAATGTTATATCTTAAAAATTTGAGCTCCTAGGCAAAAACTAATGCCATATTTGAATTCAGGGCATCAAATTCATATGAAATCAGCTCCAAATACCCCGGCACCAAAACAGCTGTTGGCCTGTGATATCATTAAGATGGAATCTCATGGAGGTAGGTGATGGGGTTGGCTAAGGGCCATGTACCTTTCTTGCTGACCCTTGAATGTATGATTTTTTAATAAAAATATTACTTCGCTAACCTCCAAAAATCACTTTAAACTACAGTATAAATAAATATCATGCATTAAGGGCTTTGTCCGCGGTTACCCTCTTGCAATATCACGTAAATTATATAGGCTAGATTTAAAACACCGCCATACAAATTGTTTGTTTTGCATTAGTATACGAATTTTACTTTTGTTAGAATATTATCAAAGCCTGATTGAGGAGGAAATTAAGAGGAGATGAACTCGCGCAATGCTTGCTACCATTCAGTCCAGAACCATTTATCTTCTCGTCTGCTGTCCAAAAACATAAACATTAAAATATAGAAAACTATAATTTTGTCTGTGGTTCTGTATGAGTGTGAAACTGGGTCCCTGACATAAAGGGAGGAACATAGACTGAGGGTGTTTCAGAACAGGGTGTTGAGAAGAGCATTTGGACCGAAGAGGGATGAAGTGACAGGAGGTTGGAGAAAACTGCATAATGAGGAACTTCATAACATTTACTGTTCTCCAGGTAAAATTATAATGATCTAGTCAATGAGGATGAGGTGGGTAGGGCATGTAGCACGAATGGGGGAGAAGAGAAATGCATATGGGACATTGGTGGGAAATCCAGAAGGAAAGAGACCACTAGGAAGACCAGGGCGTTGTTGGGTGGACAATATTAAAATGGATCTTAGAGAGATAGGTTGAGATGGTATGGATTGGATTGATCTGGCTCAGGATAGGGACCAGTGGAGGGCTCTTGCGAACGTGGTAATGAACCTTCGTGTTCCATAAAATGCTGGAAAATTCTTGAGTAGCTACGGATTTGGCTTCTCCTCAAGAAGGGCTCAGCTCCATTCGTAAGTAAGTAAGTAAGAATATTATCAGCATTTGCCTGAAGAGATGGAGGAAGGTCAACGAGAAACCTCAATCAGGATCGCCGGTGTCGCGGCCGGGATTCGAAAAGAGCGCCACCCGAAGCGTAGTTGGTTTAGGCACTATGCTACGAACCGGAAGGTCGCGGGTTCGAGTCCCGATAAGGTGAATTTTTTTTTCAATTGACCTAATCCTTCCAGCCTCACTATGGCCCTGGGGCCGACTCATCCTTTAACGGAAATGAGTACCATGAATTTTCCTGGGGAGGGGGTAAAGGACGGCCGACGCGCAAGGCCGACAACCTCATCGCCATCTGTGAGCCGGTTGTCTAGATGTCTAGAAGATGTGGGGGCCTCAACTCTTCACAACCCTATGGGCCTCCACGGCCTGTAACAGGGATAACTTTACCTTTTTTTCACCACCCGAATGCAAGTCTAGAGCTGTATATCCGCCCTAATCAGGTCGGTGTTTCTTCTGAATAGTACACAGATTTTATGCTTGAATATATGTAACTATTCGTATATGGGCACAAAATCATAGAATTTATTCGAAACAGACGCTATCCGTGTAACAGGCCGTGAAGGCCCATAGGGTTGTGAGATGTCGAGGCTCCCACATTTTCTAGACCATCGGCTCACAGAAAGTGGTGATGTCAGTCTTACACACCGGCCGCTCATAACCCCAAAGAAGATTTCTGACACTCATTTCTGTTAAAGGCTGAGTCGATCCCGGGGCCATAGTGCGTCTGCAAGGATGAGGTCAATTGAAAAATCCAATGACCTCATCGGGAATCGAACACGCGACCTTCTGGCTTGTAGCATAGTTCGATTATAATGTGGTTGAGTTAAGCAAGAATACTGGATATGAACACTGATATACCTGAATCCCTGTAACCTGTTGTAATTCCGTCCACACTGACCATAATCCGCTTCCTGATTTTGCAAAATGTCACGCCAAGTGTCCTTGTTACACACATACTTTTACTGTAAGTAGGTCTGCCTTGCGTTGCAGGATATAAAGAATATTTGGGGCTTCAATGATCTACAGGAGGTTGTAAACACACTTTAGAATTTTTTGTATGAGTTTCTGTCTCACTAATTTTCGAACAAGGTATTGGGCGTGCTACTATTTCAGTAACGCTCTAGAATTGTATTTTGGAGGTTTCAGGCTGGAAACTCAGTTAAATTCTGACTGACTGACTGACTGACTGACTGATTCAGAGTATCACAGTTTATCTCAGTTTCTCTGGGTGAATGCCAGGATAGTACCCTGAAATCTGTCAAGACCCCCTACTTCCATAAACTTTCCTACTCACAATTGGTAGGGGGCACGCGGTAGCGTAGTTGGTTCAGACACTATGCTACAAGCCGGAAGGTCGCGGGTTCAAATTTCGATGAGTTCATTGGATTTTTTTTTTTCAATTGACCTAATCCTTCCAGACGCACTATGGCCCTGGGGTCGACTCAGCCTCTAACAGAAATAAGTACCAGGAATATTCTTGGGGGTAAAGGGCGGCCGGCGCGTATGGCTGACAACCTTGCCGCCATCTATGAACCGAATGTCTAGAAAATGTGGGAACCTCAACATCTCACGACCCTATGGGCATCCACGGCCTGTTACAGGGATAGCTTTATTTTACTTTTTACTCAAAATTGATACTATTGTTCCAGTCTCTTTCGACGCTGTGTAACATTTGAAGTTGAAGCAGGATCGCTAAACGATATAATCATCAATCAACACGTAATTTTATCTCAAATTTATGTTCATATATTTTCCACCAAGCCGAACGAAAGTTAAGGAACTGCTGTCTCTCAAGCTTTCCTGGAATTCCAACATAAACCCGAAAAAAGGGTATCAGTCTTACATACAGTTGTGTTTGCATGAACGAAATTGTAAGAGTAAGCCTATACAGTGTACACTTAACAGGTGGGTTCGTCAGAAGGCGTTAAATAACATGTTTATGTCCGTGACTTTCGCCGTATTTGGAAGAAAGGAAAACTTATTTCCTGTGAGGAAGGAAAATTATATATTGCAATCCCGTAAGTGCCTTGTTTTAGATACCTACACCTAGTAATTAAGATCATGGTAAAGTGTTACCTTCTAATAAGCAAAAATGAAATTTACGTTTGATCACTTCACATTAAGGCTTCATTGTCCACCGTCATTACACATACTGAAAAAGAATTAAACATATCTAAATTGTTTAATGAATACAACAAAGTAAGAGACTACTACTCTTAATGAACAAAAAAAAAAAATATGATTTCAGAACAGTCTAACTCAAACACGATTTCTATTTTTCTTTCTATCCTTCTTAATTGGGATCTATTGCTGAAATATCTGGCGAATCTCGTGGGATATTCTGAAGATCTGAACACGGAAACTGATTACAGAATGTTAAATTCTTAGTTTCTGAAACAAATGGATTAAGTAGGCCACTACCGTTTCCAGTTGACGTACAATTTTATTGCATTTGAATTTAAAATAAAATATCATTTAATTAACCGCAACATATAATAGAAAAATTTCCGAAACACAACGTATAGTACAGAGAGGATTCGTTTCATATAATCTGTATATAACCACAAAAACAAAGCCCCAGTTTCAAGGAACCTGTGCATATTTTACTGTCTGACTTCTCTGGGAGTCTTCAGATAACCACTCTAACGTGGGGCCTCTCAGTCCGACTGTAAGTCGGTTATATTGCTGCTGCCCCTCTCTAGCTCAGTAGTTCTTCGTTTCGTGTCCCGTGGGGGACCATGATCATATTTTTCTTTTCAAGGCTGTTACGTGTTTTGAAATTTGGCCTCATCTTCGACGAGAGGAGAGTCTGAGTACTACTGGTCACTCCCTTCTGCTGGGGGTGACTCGAGCTCTCACTCACTCACTCACTCACTCACTCACTAATTTGTCCTTTCCTACATACACCGACTCTGTCCAACACCCGTTTCGTTCAAATCACTAAATCCAGTCAAGACATGGTGTAGCTGACTGTGAATTTGTAACATTTTCACTAGTCTACATACTCTATAAATCAGCACTGCAAGCGCCAAGTTTTCCTTGTCGTTGCTTGATAACGGCTCAACTCGGAACTCATTCTGACTTGACTCCTGAACTCTGGTAGCCGCCGGCTGAATATAAATGACCACTTGCACTCCTTCCATTTTTCTGGCGTTCAGCCTTCATATCACAATGTTAGCTCCACAAGAGAACGTTAACATACGTTTCATGAAGCATACACCAGTACACAGACGGTACACTGCCATAATATCAGAAAGGTTCCTGCCCGCGAGCAGACGTGGTCAGTTTAGCACCTGCGAAGCAGGACCATTTGGCATTTGTGGCAGAAAGTAGTGCACAATAGTAAAAATGGATAAAAAGTGAATTTGTTCCTATGCTTAATTAATTAAGCACTACACTATGAAGTCGTATGTGGGAGTGAACAGATACGTCCACGTATTACATACTTCGGCACTACTTGAGTGTGGGTCAAAGGATTTTGAACTGAAGAAAGCAGTCTTCTGGGATTTGGCACCGTGTATATGNAACTGGTTTAATTTATATTTCTCCAGGTTAATTTATGAAGCGAGTATGCTGTTCTTTCCGATTCTTCTAACAGTTCATAATAAATTTTCAAAAATCCAACTTTTCTTCTTTATGAAACCTGCGCAGCGTGAGAAAAATGTAAAAGTATTTTCCCGTAATTGTCATATTTATTCATTCGCTGCTGGAAATCTGAAGTTATTAGATTCAAACTATAAAATATTTTGTAATACTCTGAACATGAAAGGAAATATGAATTTACTCCTGAATTTATTCACCACAAAATGAAGGCGTATAATGAGAGTGGAGTTAAAGCTCCACACTTTATAGACCTTGGCACTAAATGCAAATGAGTGCTCCATTCTCACAGGGGCAAGAGCTCCCACTTACCATTCAGTAGGAAGATGGGTGGGTTGCAGAGTCGATCTGGACATGGTGGACGAAAATGAAGAAACTTAACTTCTTTGGGAATGAAACCCTTCTACCTCTCGCAGCCAAGAATTAATTAAATATATTTTCTTCTCTTTCAGGTACTAGGAACGGAGTACAGGAATATAGCGTAATATCAACACGGAATAAGGCTATCAAACCAGGCAGTTTCATCCATCTCCATATAACGATTGAAGCATTCGTTAATCTTGAGTAAAGTGTGCTGTGTATTAATAAAGTTGATTTTGTGTTGAATATTTTAATAATATGGGGAAAAGAAAAGATATGGCTGTTATTCAGTTAGAAAACTTAAGGAATTTGGATCATGCCGTATTTGGTCAAGTGATCATAGCTAGGCAGTCTTCTTCAGAAATCAAGGAAGCTTCGATGTTCATCGAAAAACCTGCGCCTGAAAACAGAGTATTGGAGAAAACAAAGTCCGACAACACGATGGAGTTGCAGAGACGAAATATTTACCGAAGAGCGGGATCCTTAACCTCGGAGATTCCGGAATATGAAAACAGAATAATAAGTGGTTTTAAATATAAAAGTGGATTCGAACTGAAAGACGGCCAAAAGACAAAAGACATTTCAATCAGAAATTGGCACTCGGCAGAATTGCCTACAATGGAAGAGCAACGAAAAATGTCTAGTGATTTTTTAAATAATAAAACAAAGTTGTCAACATTTCCACCGTTTACAAATGAGCATAACTGTTGTCATAATTCTTTGTCACAAATTTCTTCTCTTAGCGAGCCTCTTTCAACTGAAGAGCGTCCCAATTGCAACCGACGTCTCTCATCCTCCAGTCGAAAATCACTTTCGTTCTACGGGTCATCATCGCTCTCCCGTGAATCCTCTATTGAAGAAGAAAAAGAAGTTGACAATGGCAGTTCAACAAGTGAAAATTGTACAAAATCAAGAATTCCAAGTGGGAGACACACCCGGCACAGTGTGTCTCAGTTAGTGGACGAACTTCTGTTAGACATTTATGGAAAGTGGTATGGTAACGCGTTCGGACTGTCCTTCAACCGACGCCGCCACTCCGCGAATAGCAGCGCTCACGAGTCGGATTATTGCAGCACATCTGACGCTTCAGCGCCATGGAAAAGTCAAATTCATCATCCGGTCAGCGGCATGAATGATTCGCTCCAACAATCGAGGCTGAAGTGCAGAAGTGAGTAAATAGAATGTATCGATCAGTTTAATTTTCAGATTGTTGCTAAGAGTTCCGTCTTCTGGGAAATAGTGCGTTGTAGCCCGCTGAAAGCCAACCAAAGTTTCGGAAAAGTACTTCCCCTTCATCTTCTGTGTTGAAGAGTAAGCCGAGCAAGAAACCAGAGTGAAGCAGGCAACTCCTACGTTTAACTCTGAAGATGAAAGATATATTTTTCTGGAACGTCACTTGTCTTTCAGCGGTCTACACGGCGTTCTGTCCCAGAAGATGGGATTCTTTACAGTCACCGCTGTGAAAACTTCAAATCCTGTGTATATCCACACAATGTCTATCATTACTACTTCCATGAATCATTCGTCTGGTCACTTCCAATTCGGAATTAATTATGAAAATATGAATCTTTAGATATTATTATAAAATTTCGTGGAAGGGAAAGACGAAACATCCTTTGAGCATTGTTAGAGGACAGCCTGTCGGAATCCGATCCATGTAATTATATAATAATATTAAAATTGACATTTGTAAAATATTTTGTGATGTTATGAGGTGGATGCAGTCTAAGGCATGAACCGTCTTCGCCGGCTTGAACACTGAGATCGTGGGTTCGAATCCCACTCGAGTCATTGATATCTGTGTGCGTTTATTCTCTTTGTGTTGTTCTCTGTGTAGCTAGCGGCCTTGCGACGGGTTGATCCCCCGTCCAAAGATTCCTCCCGACTGTGTATAGGTTAAGAAACTGGAAAAGCAGCCAAGGTTCACAAGGGCTGTAAAGACATGGATACATAGATGAAGTGGATATAGTAGATTATTTCTGAATGAGGTCTTAGCGGTGACGAATATATTGGTTTTGTTCACTATAGAGTTAATTTATTTTCCCAGTTCTGAATTCCTTGTTTACAGATGTAAAGAATAAACAACACAGGTCACAACATCTATGTTGTTTGCTGTTTAGGTCTTCCGGAACTTGAACAGTTGTTAGTTACTCTACGCTCCGACATCCAGTACGTTGGATCACTTTTAGTACGGGAGCTGAAGCGTCGCGACGCCCTCATTTCAAGGCGCGATAAGCAGCATGACGTGATCACGGCGTTTCTACAGGCTTTGTCTGAAAAAAGGAGTAAGTACTGTTCTGTACTTTTAATATACAAGTACATACCGATTATCAAATACAGAAATTCAAGTAGATATGTTACATTAGAAGTGTGACAAGCAGTCGGGCTGGTAATGGAATTCATATATACTACCACAGTCAATAATTTCGTGGACTGGCCGCACAGCGTCCTTGCAGTGCACCACAGCGGAGAGGTCGAAGCACGATATGATTTCCTGTTAGTTCATCTCTCGTCACAGCAAGAGGCAGTTGTGTGCAAACAGTGTAAGCAGAACTACAGCCTCTGTTGTGTACTGCAGTTAAATGCGAGTGGCGGTAATCGAAAATGTAGCAGTTTGAACAACGGACAAACATCAAGTTCTGCCAGAAACTAGGCAAATCCCCTAGCGAAACGTTTGGCATAGGAAGAATTGGCTGTTGCCACACGACAACGCCCCTGCACATCGCTCTGTTCTTGTCCAAGAGGAACTGGCAAGGCAACAGGTCACCGTTATGCCACACCCTCCGTACTCAGCTGATCTCGCACCATGCGATTTCTTTCTCTTTCACCGCGTGAAAGCAAAGCTGCGTGGTCGTAGATTTCAGTCATCAGAGGAGGCTGTCACTGCCACAAGAGACGCCTCACGGAATTTCTCGCCAATATGTTTCAGCAATGTTTTCAGCAGCTATATCTACGTTGGCAGACTTGCATAGCGGCGAACGACAACTATTTTGAGGGTCGATGTGGATCTGTATAAGTGTATGTGAATACCTTGTAATATGACGCGATAAAACCACAGTCCACGAAATTAATGACTGTACCACGTATATACTTTGACTGCCCTTCAGGAAATGTGGTCTTCTTTGAAGTATTAGCCTTGCGGTTCTGTACGTGTATTTCACTGTATCTACTATTCTGGAAAATTTTCTTGAAATCTTTTCAGCAAGTTCTTTCTGCAATTTCATCATATGTATCTGAATGTCTTAAGTGAATTAAAATGAGACAATTTTAATGAGACTTTTTAGATTCGAAAAAATGAAAAGTAGAAGTATTACATGATTTTCTTCAGTGCAATCTGAAACGTGATGGTTAGGGCACAAATTTTTACTTCCATATTCTTCCTGACACGTGATTCACAACAATATTGCCCTAGCGTATGGAGTTGGAAAGGCGTAATTAAATATATAAACAACAGGCGATGCGAATCAAATTCGAATTACTATTGTTACGTTGTAGAAGTGTGACCATAGACGGGGTACTGGTTTTGTGAATTGGATTTATTGACCACTTACACACAATACTCGGCGCTGCAAGTAGTTAACAGTTGTAGTTGTGTGGAAGAGGACGAGGCTATTAGTGCACAAACATACACAAATTTTGAAATGGATGAGGGATGTGCTTTCAGTATCATGACACTAACAGAGAAGCTTATACATTAATAGCCACACAAAATGTTTTCATAATTTCCACAGAGTTAGATTTTCTTATTCCACGCTTTTGCTTCCGTTTAATTTCAATTGAGCAGCGGACACACTAGCCGAATTGTATGGTGTCTGACACGCCAAGATGCCACAAAATCAGGTCCATTTGCCCGGCTCAGAATTCGTGTATATTCTCTGTAACATTCCATAAGGGGAGTCGAGTGAAGCTGACGGTCTGATATTCCTCACGCAGTACGATGTAGTTTTAGTGAAACTCTAAAACATTAATTAGCTCATCAAAGGGACAATTGGCTACTTCTTGTGAACACGAAAATGAATTTTCAGTTTCCTTATATGTGCTTAATTTCGTAGTCAGTTATGTGACTATTAAATTTTCAAGGATTCTGCTCAATATGATTGCTTTCTTTGTTAATCATACTTAATAAAGTGCACCTTGTAATATGGTAAGCTTAATTGGAGGATGACATTAAAATGGATATTTTGAAAACAAGTTCTAAAATTGTGAAATACATTAAACTGACTCAAGGTCTTGTCCATTGTCGGGTTTGGCTGCTAGGTGTGTTGGACATCCGGTTTTGTTGCTAGAAATGGTTAGATTATTGAAGAGTCGACTGAAAAATCTATGTGGTTCCACTTAAGGACAACTTCTGGAAAACAAGAAAAGACATGTTTAAAAATAATATAAAACAACGCCCTGGCGTGGCTTCATTTGCACTATAACAGTACAACTAATCGCTTCAGCCACATCTTTCTCAACCTAAAGGCGCGTCCACATTACTCGTGCTCGTGCTCCTGCTCGTGTGACTGGCTATGCTCGCGAATAATGTGGACGATATGACAAGTCACGAGACAAGCAAATTTAAAATTTTTAATTTAAAAACTGTAGCCAGTAAATTAAAATACGACTACAGCCTATATACACTACGAGTAAATATACGGATCCTCACACGCCGAAGCCTGGCGAGCAACTGAAGTAGTGTGGACGAAGATTTACGAGCAAAAGTAAAAGCCAGACGAGTCTCCCGACGAGCACAAGCACGAGCACGAGTAATGTGGACGCGCCTTAATACATTGAGGGAGATTCTATACTATATACGAAACAAAGTAAAACTAACTTTCGGCCAGAACTGAAGCAGTCCGCCTTTCAGGTGATGTTATTCAGTATGAGTGTATGTAATTGCAGTTGTGAAATCATATATTAAAGAAATTAACATTCATTTTCAAATCCATTTGTTTGTACTTAGTGGGTAATATAAAATGGCGGTGAAAGTGCCCAATAATTATCAATGAATGTCGCTCTTAACAACGTTATACAAAATGTTATAAAAGAAAGGAACATGTTGTTGTTAGGAAATAAGTATCATAAGATATTTTAATTTCATTTGATGGTGTATATCAAGATTTATGCCTTTGGTGAAGTCACGCTTATTCTGAGGAACCTGTGAACAGGAACTTCGCTTTATACGTTCATGTTTACATTAATTCTGAGTCATATAGAAAAGGCTCTTAATCACATCGTGACCTGTATCGCAGGCAGTGGCTTCTCCACCTGAGCCAGGAAACCTACAAACCGTCCACCGATTTTTCAATACAACAGTACATCGGCAAGTCAGGTATTTTAGGTTCCTGAAAGATTTTAAGTTTATAAATACAAACCCTTTGAAGAAATAATGATTCGTATGTTATGTGAACCAAGAAATAAGAGTTCGTAACCGCTTTTCTCGACCACTCTTCTCAATATTGGAGATGAGGGTAGCATTAGTGAGTTAATAGTAAGGCCTACCTAAGGCCGCGCGATAGCTCGAGCGGTTAGTTGCTGGCTTCCTACCGCGGCGGCCCGGGTTCGATCCCGGGTCTGGTCAAGTGGAATTTATGGTGGACAAAGTGGCGCTTGGACGAGTTGTCTCCAAGTACTTCGGTTTCCCCTGCCAATCTTCATTCCACCAAATTCTCCATCATCATAATTACCCGCGGCAGGCTACAATAGGCCAATCAGTGGCCGCCGTGCTGAGTGAACCCAGTTGGAGTCCACCCCCCACTAAGCGAATTAAAAAAAAAGGCCTACCTCTAGCACTCATGTATTTGTGGAATAATAGGACAGACTTGTAAAATTAAAACCTTTATATTGTTACAACTGTAGGCGCAGAATTAGGGAAAACATTAAGCGTTGTTATCTAAGCCATTTATCATCACGACATGTAGAGTTATTGCGCTGCGAATGAAGATCCGGCCTCGAGATACATAAAAGCACTGCGAACGAATATAATTTGTAGTTATGAATAGCCAGCAAGAGGTTCCCTACAGCTTTGGGGGCTGTGCATAGGGAGAAAATTAATCTCTGTAAAAGTGTTTTCTGTTGATGGAGCGTTCACAGAGACATCAGAAATGAAAGTGTGCTTTCAACAACAGAGGCGAGCTTCAAGGATATAAGATTGGGTGTGTTAGGGAGATATCCTCTGAAAATGGGAGGTGATTGCAATTGCTTGAGGATTGATTCCAATGGCGGGATATTGTATTAGTGGTATTAGTGTTATTGGTGCTCTTTTGCAGCACTTATTCTTCCGGCTAAAGATCTGTACCTCGTGTACCTCTTAAATATCTGAAACAACTTTAGACTTGAAGCAACATATCCAGTTTTAAAGTATAAATACATTGCTTACATAGTGGAGAGCAGGGTATTACAGCGTACATTAATTTTAATGGCCTGTAAGTCATTAATTATTTTCTGTGGGAATGTCAAATCTACTGGAAGTGATGCTCATTTATTGTAGTTTCAAAATCGAGGCCCATTATTTGGTTTTATGAAGTGTTTTTTTTATAACTAAATTTTTCAAAAAGACGAAAGTGCCTTGTTTTACTTATCAGGCAGGGTAAAAAGGAGAAGCATGTTCTTTCTTTAGTAGATCACACTTTATTACTTGAGTGAAAACACTGTTCAACCTTCTAGAATTAAATATAAATTTAAGCATGACACGAAAATCCTTTATACAGGAATATGTGCCTTTTGAGTTTTCAGTATCGATTCTGAATTCCACTAAGCATCAAGTGAACTGAAAAGAGTTACAAGATACCGCCAAAATCAGGTCATATCCAAGTACCTGCGAACAAATATCTCGTTTTTATTCGTTCTTCATACTGACGATACTGACGATACTGACAACCTTCCACTGACTGACTAGTACACTTGCAATTCACAAGAGAGCATTGAGTACCCCCCCCACCACCGTTTTTCCAACTACCCGGTTTTCCCCAAGTTTCCACCAATTTTCGACGCCATTTGTCACAGGTTGCTTTTTAGAAGACTCATGTAAACGAAGAGGTTGAATATTTTGTTCTTTCATGAATTCCATAAATCACACCTGAAAACATTTTTAATTATATTTTTATCACAGTATCAGAGTGTATATATTAGTCGGTAAACCGACTGGCTACGGAATGGACGACCGAGGGATCAGATTTCGAGACTTTGGAAGATTTCTCTTCTTCACGTCATCCAGACCGCTTCTGTGGACCATCTGGCCTACTGTCGAATGAGTACAGGCGATCTTTCCAGGAGGAAAAGCGGCTGAGGCGTGAAGCTGATCACTCACCTCCAACTAGTGCTCAGGTCAAGCAAACATGAACCTATACATTCATTCTACCATATGCTTTCATGGCATGGTGTGTAATTAGTTAAGCACAGGGACAACTTTACTTCTACCAAATTGTAATGCTTTTAGAGATAATTAACCAATTTCATGGATGAGAGTCCTTATTGAGCATAAGATCACTCAACTACTCAAGATATTCTCTGCCTTTTGCGGAAACCAAAACTGATTATCTTGTACAAAAGAACTTGCCAAATCTGTGGTCCTATGCGACATTTTACTTCGAGTTGTTATCCCCATCACTAACCCTCAAAATCCTCAAAAATGGAGGACGCGCCGTTCCATGGTGACAATGAACCCAGTTAACATGGCAGCACGATAAGATCTTCAGAAAGTTAGGCAGTACTGCAACCGCTCACTGGGCTACCACTTCTTGCAACCGTTGGGCGCCACTTCTTGTGACCGTTGCCTATCTATCTTTATATTTATTTATTTGTTGCCCGCTTCGGTAGAACACTTGACTCATTTATTTTCCCGCTTCGGTGGAACACTTGACTCTTTTATTTGCCCGCTTCGGTAGAACACTTGACTCATTTATTTTCCCGCTTCGGTGGAACACTTGACTCTTCTCAGGGTTGTGTCACGGTAATAACTGGAGCAACGAGGAGACTACACACTTAAAGCTAGTCCACTGATACAAATCAAAGACACTATTTTCTGCTTAATCACAAATTGTTTATTTCAGAAGCAAACACTATATCTTTATTAGGAAGCACGAAGTAATGTGCCCTTTTTATTATTATCAAAGATTAATCGAACCAAATAAAAACGGATAAATTTAGATATACTTGGAGAGTGAAGCTCAATACGTCTGCCTCTGGTGAATTGAAAATGCCAAGTCCTTCTGCCCACTCTATTCTGCGGGAGTCTCACTTGATCACTGTATAGGATTTGAACCGACGGCCTTTCTCCCAGACAAGAATAGTTTCCTAATGGCTGATTTTAACTGCCAGTTCATCATACCATCAGTACTAGACAATCAAATTACTAACTTGAGAATAAAGAGATCCAAAGATATTGAACCCGGAACCCTACATGTGAAAGCGGTTATTTCTTAGTTTAGGGTCTAATTACACCCTTCCGAAGACACTTTCATAACAGCTACCCTATTAGCAAAACAACATTTACATATTCGGCAAACTACAGACTTACCTTTTCATAATTGTCTCGACCCTTTCCGGTCACCCAAACTGCAAGTAACAAAACAAGGCAGTTGTTCCTGTCCAAATGCGAAAAGCAAGTCATTACTTCTTAATGGATGGGTCTCCCTTATAAATCAGTCACTCTATTGTATTGGCTAAAGAGGAACATGGTGTCCATTAAAGAGTTTTAAAAGGTTTGGACTGTTACAGTACTATGAGAACAGGCTTGCTGTCTTTCATACTAATATTACAATGAATAATCTGCTATCACTTATTCTGTAAAACACTGTAACCAACATAAGCATTTACACCGAAACACTCGGCATAATTCCTAATATAGTGTGACGTGGGTGGCGCAACAGGAAGTGGGTGTCATGTGAACTCTGCGGTCTCGCGAGTGACGTCACATGCCTCTACTCCTTCCATCAATACGCAACGCTCAGTAAACACCCCCTCCCACGTTGATGTAACAGCACTTCCCACAGTGACGTAACAGGGGACACCGCGGTTACTACGCAGCAATAAAAAATCTCGGCAGCGTTCCCCAGCAACGCCTGTAAAGACGGGGTTCACGCAACAGTGAAGCGATGTGGGTTTTCCGCTGTCCGACTGATGGTTTATAAGGGAGACTGGAATGCGTAACGAGAGAGTTAAAATGTAGCAGTCGCCGAGTCGGGTTGTATCGAGTGCATGGCAGGGACTCCAGCAGATACTCTAGATGGCAGCAGTTGTGAAACTGTGAATTGTGTAACAGTAAGAGCGAATGTGCAATAAATTCGCTATCCAGAACTGCGTGAAGTTATTTGTCGCGTTACATACCCAACAGGTGACAATACCGACGCTCGTGTCTTTTATAAAGGAGTTGCATTATGTGATGGGAATGAACAACAAGATGGAAAAGGAAACATGACTACACTAAGAAATAAACGTACAATACTACTGACCTTATAAACAGAAATAAAATTCAATTGCAGCAAACTGTTTAGATTAAGCAGTAAATTTTAATGCAATGTAATGTAGTGTCATCTACAAACTGATTCCTATACTAAATAAAATATATTAGCGCCCGAATCTTATCATGGGTGAAATGTTTTCATCACAACATTTTAACATAACAGTTCGGAGTTAAAGTACGCATGTAATTAAAATGTTCATTGTAATGTATATACAATATAAAGCAATACTTCGGCATCGCCGTACCAGACATGGCTACGACAAATTATGTTAACAGCAAGTAGTGGTTTTCGTAATATTTTTGGATGTTCTCGATTCAAGGTAGGAAAAAGAAAACGTAGAATATCGAAAGGATGCTGGCAGGAAAGATAGATTTCTATAGTATGACGGCTGTAGTTAAGCGACATTCAGTTATCGTTATAAAATAAAATAAAATATTTTAATTTGTTTGCTGAACATGGAAATTTTGTCGAAAATTTAGGTTTTTTACAGAAAACAATACCTTGTAGATTTCAGAAAAGCAATTCAATTGAAGCATTAATCCTATTTATTATTTTTATATACATCGCTCTATAAAATCGTTTTAGAAAGCAACACTCTTATATTCCTTTTGAAGAATGAAGGCATATTAAACACGGCTATCTAACAAGGTAAACCGCCTCTAGTCCATAAACTTTCCAGAACACAGTTGACTTATTATCTACTGTTTCATGAGATAGTCTTCTACTACCAAATACTAATTAAATTTACACTCTTATAAATATTCTGAAATTATAACAAAGGCACACGAACTCGGGGACAGTTGTCGTAACCCCATTAGATTATATTATGATGATGGAGAATTTGGTGGAATGAAGATTAGCAGGGGAAACCGAAGTACTCGGAGAAAACCCGCCCCAGCGTCACTTTGTCCACCACAAATCCCATTTGACCAGACCCGGGATCGAAGACGGGCCGCCGCGGTGGGAAGACAGCGACTAACCGCTTAGGGTATGGCGTGGCCCTTTGTTTTACAGTTCGGTATAGGGACAAATGAAGGAAAACGAAAGCGGTGACCACACTTGATGGAACATAAGAGGAATGAAGAAAATTAAAGTAATTAAAAATAGATTTGATTTGAAGAAAGCAGTCTTCTGGGATTTGGCACCGTGTATATGTGGTGTTAACCGACGTTTCGGAGGAACGTATCGCCTCCATCTTNTTGGTTCATCCCGGTCCGTCACACTAGCAATAGCGCGGCCCGAAAAACAGGACGACACTAGAATTCCATTCACCAAACAACGGAACCAAGACGTGGTAGACATACACTTCCCTTTAAAGAGAGGCAGTATAAAGGACACGATCCAAATCGGTTCTAAATTTTAACAAAGACACTCTCGACCTAGTTGTGTTCAATGAACATAACTGAGAAAAGCAAATAGAGCTCGATTGACTCCCCGAATTAGTATTTCCTTTATATTTATGTTCTGTTTGATAAACATAGTAAAGTTATAAACGAAATACGAGCAGGGACAACTTAATGTCCTGATTCGAACCCGCTATGTTGTGGATCGGAATCAGGCGTTCTAACCACTACACCGCAACATTCCATGTATTCATATCAAGTTTCACACAGTCTCGTTCCAGATGCTTAAGTTGGAGCCAAGTGTTCTAGACATTGGAAAACGAAAATTATGTTCTTTCTAGGAAAGAATTTGTGAAATTTAATCATAAGACAACACACAGAAAACAAAAGAGATATATCTATCTTCGGGGATATAACAATGCATAGACCGGTGAAAGTCAATCGACGTTTTCCGAGAACATATTGCCCCATCTTCATGACTGAATCTTGAAAATCAGTTGAATCCTGAAGGGTTGAACCCTGAAAGTTGAGGCGATATGTTCCCCCGAAACATCGGATTACTTTTATTGATTTTACAAGGCGTTATATCACAGAAGATAGAAGGAGCCTTCATAACTATTGCTATGAGAACACTAATTGCTGTTAGACAGAAATTCGATATGGATGGACGTGGAAAATTGTTGAAGGTATATAAGAAATAAGAACCTATAAATTATTTATGAAAACATACTTCTTGTCTCAAATCTTAGTACACTTAAAAGTAGAATAATATCAATAGCAGCTAAGCTACAGATATACAAAACATTAATAAGACCTGTTGCTACTTACGGGGCAGAAACATGGAACTTAACAGTAACAGAACGAATGCACTGAGAATGTTCAAGAGAAAAATAATATGCAAAATATACGGACCAGCGATGAAAGATACTATATGTAGGATAAGATACAATGAAGAGATAAACACATAACTGAAAGAAGATATAGTAAGATTTATCAAGTCACAGAGAATAAGATGGTTGGCACATGTTGAAAGAATGGGATAATGCAATGCCAAAGAGAATGTTAAAAGGAGGTCTATATTCCAAAAGAAGAAAAGGAAGACCCAGGATGAGATGGCTAGACAAAGTTGAGAACGACAGAAGAAGATGAAGGTGAAAGGATGGAAAGAGAAGATGCGGAATAGAGAGCAGTGGAGATTGGTTGTAGAGAAGACCAAGTCTCACCCAGGGCTGTAACGCCGAGTAATAGGTAGATAGGTAGGTAGGTAGGTGGGTGGGTAGGTAAGTAGGTAGGTAGGTGGGTAGGTAGGTAGGTAGGTAGGTAGGTAGATGGGTGTGTAGGTAGGTAGGTGGGTGAGTGGGTGAGTAGGTAGGTAGGATACTTCTTATATTCTGTGGCCGTGCAAAGGAAGCGCGATTCCGTATCCCACTGGTATACGCACGTTTCTCTCTTCCTACTATAGTAGGGATCTAATAATGGTCTAATCATCTGATTTATCCTACAGTTTCTCTTACCCTATACTATACAGGACACGGAATACCAGCGGAGTTTTCTGTAACGGAGGGAGTTTTATTTACACTTCCATTTTAAGAATGGCTTTAGCGTCCAGGATGTCTTCTACTTAATTGGTTTCATGTACTGTTTCCTTGAACTTAACGCCCCGGAGACTAACCGCCCCCCCCCCAAAAGAAAATCCGTGGCCTGTAGTCCGCAAGAGAACTATACCGCTCAGCGAGCGCCGCTTGTCGGCCTAGTTGTTGGGCTGACCACGTGACACCCTCTATCCGCCAAAGTTAGAGACTAAGCCCACCATTTTAATTTAGCGCCTTGTAGGTTTACTTTCTCTTCTGTGTTTTATGACGGACTTTTAGGCACAATCACCACTTCTCCATTACGCTACATGGACCCTAACTCTAATCGGACTCTGTATCAAGGAAGAGAAAATTATATTTCCAGCTCAATCATTTGTTATTGCAAATGCTGCAGCATGATAAGTATTCTACTCAGAGTAATCTGTCGTTTTCATACAAATGAATCTCGTTACTATTTCAATAAGCAAGTCATATTTAAGTAGCTTAACTCATCTTGCTAAAGCGAAATATGAAAAAAAAACGGAAGAGGAATTTATGGCAGATTTTGAAGCCTTGCATCTTAGACGAGCCACGAGTAACAAATTATATTAAGAATGATGAATGTGGAGCGCGCCTCCAGCAAAATGTTATCAAAGGATCCGTCAGTTCATTATCCCTCTTGAAGTCTCAGTCTTCATTCTTCACCACAGAGAGCGTGGTATTTGTGTGGAGTCGTATTCGGATAAGACCCATTCCTAAATAAACACAACAATATCACGCTATGTAGAACACATCTAAATTTAAGACCGCGAATCTCTTTGCTTTGGGCGACTAATTTACCAGAAGATGCATAGAACTTGAGGAACCCAAAGGCCGGCGCACACAACATCGAACGAAGCTACACAAATCCAGCTAAAATGAATGAAAAAGGTAAAGCTGTCCATGTCCTTAATTAATTAAGCACTACACCATGAACGCATATGGGGGAGTGGATGTATAGATCTGCATTTTCTTGACCTCGGTAGTAGATGGTGAGTGGCCAGCTTCACGCCCCGGCCGCTTTACCCCCGGGGAAAGAGCTTCCAGTAACATTGGATAGGAGACTAGATGGACCCCAGATCGGGTCTGGACGATGTTGAGAAAAGAGAACTCTTTACCCTACTGGGACTCGAACTCCTACCCCTCGGTCGTCCAGCCCATAACCAGTCGCTATACCGACTACGCTATCCCGGATCTGCTAAAAACGAAGTACCAAAAATAATTTAAATTTTATTATATATTAATTGTTTTGGAATGAAACCTGAATAACGAACCGCGAGATACTGTTAGAACAAGTTCCTGAAGACACCTTGAGCGTCACCAGAAACGTGTAAGACCTGGACATGTGATATGCTTGATGAACCAGCTTATGGTAGCAAGAAACGAAGTGAACCAACGTCTAACGGTCTGACTGGAAATTCTAGCAAAATATTTTTCCGATAATTTTCTGTTCAGTTTCATGAAGTTCGGGCAAGCTGCGAACACGATGGCATTCGGAAGTGGGTAAAAAGGGAAAGAAACAGGAGCTCAGTTTATTTTTGGTGGAAGAAGACAGAAAGAAAAAGCCTTTCCAAACATCAGTCAAATTCAGCATGAGCGGAGAGCAGCTGAATTCAGAAGTGACCCGTTATTCCATATTTCTTATTTATTGGTTTTTTTTTCTTAACGATTTTATCAGTGCAGAGACCATATAGCGTCGGATAATAGGACAATTAATGTGTGTGGAGAAGTTGGTGGCATGAAAATTGGCAGGGGAAAGGGAAGTACTAGGACGAAACCCGCCCGAATGCCACTTTGTCCACCACAAATTCTACATGACCTGACGTGGCATCGGACCCAGGCCGAGGCGTTGGAAAGCCATGGAATAATCGCCCGAGCTGTTACGACCCGCTGCTCCACGTTACATCATCTCAGAGACCGTAAACAGGCAAACTAACCGAGAAAGTTAGGTTACGTTTGATTATGAGTGTATAAATTGGATTACATTTTGGGGTCCTCATACCGTAGACACACGTGCTTCTTCCAATGTGTTGTCTTCATTGTCCCATAAGGACAATGGTTGGCTGGCTGGCTGGATAAAGAGTAAGTCTAGTCTTACCCTTACACCGCGACATTTAACGATCTATTCTCCATCCCCCTCTATTTCAACCCTTCAAAAATCTTACGCTTCGAATGAAAAGCAGTATTTCACTTACAGTAGCATTTTTATTGTCACCTGATTCTATATGGAATGGCTTAGGTGACGATATTTTAAGTAAGCTGTAGCCTCACAGTCACATAGGATATGTTTGGCTGATTCATCTTTCATATGCATCTTACGAAGATGGGACTATTCACAGTATTAACCAACATTACTTAAAAGAATATTATTTCTTATAGTTTTATATATCCCTCATATATTTCAAAGAATAAAATGTACGTCTACCTGGAGGCAGTGGAGAAATAGTTTGAGTCCTATAAAAATCTGTGCATAATAAAAGCCAGCAGCTAGAATTTCACCGTAAAATGTCATTCTTACATCAAAGTAGTAAAATACAGGCCGATCTGAATAAGCAGACGAGATGTGCATCGACGACTGTCATATAGATGTGGAAACCGCGCACACTGGATCAAGCGCTAGGCAATCACAGGCTAGGAACCATCCGCTGCTAAGCAACAGCAGGATAAACGATAAGTTTTACAACACAATTTCCTCCTCTATTTCTTTTACTTTCAATACAGTGGTTCAAATAGCAATGATTCGTTGGCTGTGCGGGTATAGACACCATATACATTCTTACATTTTAACATTTAGTACGAGTAATATAGTTCTGCTATCAACCAGCAATGTTGATTATTTTAATTTATACTTTTCTACAATCACAAGAAGGGTAGTACTTGGAACATACGCTTGCAAAATTATTATCCTTTACAGATATAATGCTTTTTTATGTGTATCTGCGTATGAGTTACACCTAATGATAGTCATTTCGTTACCGAGATATGTAGTGGAAGTGACTGTCTCATGGGACAAAATCTTATATGAAGGTAAGCTACAAGCTCTTGTAATTCCACGAACATGATACAGCATTATAAGTAAGGTTCAGTATATATGTTAGGATCTATACATCCACTCCCTCATACGTCTTAATTGAGTAGTGCTGCATGAGTTAAGCCCAGGGATAACTTTACCCTTTATTTGCAATTTTAAGTATGAGACGGCAAAGTATTTTTTTTTTTCACTTAAGGGTAACAAATTGTTCGCGATTATACTCTGATTTTAACATTTACGTTAATGTAACTTTAATTTGTGAAGCACAATAGACCACTGTAGGTCGCGGTGCAAGGGCCGAGAAGGCCTACCCCTTATACATTCATTCAACTTTAATTTGTTATTGTCGCGTCAAATATTTGAATTTACATATATTTTAATTATTTATTAGCCACACTTATATTAGAATATTATCCTGAATTCGGGTGACAAACTGCGATGTATGATACAAATATATTCTAGTCCATATGTTTCCGCGGTTGGAACATAATATGTGGTTTTGATTTTCTGAACTAAGGAATTTACCAGATTACAACAAATCAATCAGTATTGCCATTACATCGATGTATGTCGGGTGACGGAAATATTATTCTATTTTTTCTTTGAAATTACCGAAATTAAAGTTGTATATATTTATAATTATATTATATTTAACAATCCTATATTTTCTTCGGCCGGTCACGGTAGCCGAGCAGTCTAAGGCATGTACTGTCTTCGCTCGCTCGGAAGCCGGGATCGTGGGTTCGGATGTTTCCTGTGAGGTACGAACTGAGTTTTATATACTATTCTTATACTCGTACACTGTCGGTCACGGTAGCCGAGCGGTCTAAGGCATGCACTGTCTTCGCTCGCTCGGAAGCCGGGATCATGGGTTCGAATTCCAGACAAAGCATGGATGTTTGGTATGTGTATGTGTTTATTCTGTGTTTGTGTTGTCCAGTGTTTAGATAGAAGCCTTGCGACGAGCTGATCACCCGTCCAAGGAGTCCTACCATCTGTAAAATGATCATGAATCTGACAATCAGAGACCAGGGTCAAAGTGAGCTTAAGAGTCGGTGATAAAATTATGTTGTATATCTTCTTCATTACATAACACATGATGAGAAAAACAGTCGTGGCAGCCGTTATAGTACTGCGTGCAAAAGCATGGAACTATGTATCTTGTGATTACAAGTGCACCATTACGACCATGAAACACAATATATTAGTCATAGTATATTAATTTCTGTAAAAATGCTTGTCAAGTGAATTACTGTTTGCGTAAATATTTCTATAGATAAAAATTAAGGTGAAAGATAGCTCATACATTATCTCACTCCAAAGATACAGCTTGGCAAGATAATGGACATACGTGCGAATATTTTTTAGATGGAAGCAAGGGTGAAAGCCGGAAGTCCATACTTTCTTATCTCACGCTTAAAACATATTGTAATACCTTTGTAATACTTTCGTACATCTTATTTGTAATCTAGTAGTTATGATACGTCTTGAACCACGAATTCTATCAGAAGTAGCGTTCTCAACCTTATGGCCCTTGTTACTGGGTAGATTTTCCACGGTAGTTAGGTCATCTTTGTGACCGATTTCTTAGACAGCGAACTCTCAAGAAATTGGAATCGTTCTAACCGTGTATATAGACTGATGCCCAATCTCGATTTTTTATATTTTTTTAAATTCGCTTAGTGCGGAGTGGAGTCCAACTGGGTCCACTCGGCACGGCGGCCACTGATTGGCCTATTGTAGCCTGCCCCGGATGATTATGATGATGGAGAATTTGGTGGAATGAAGATTGGCAGGGGAAGCCAAAGTACTCGGAGAAAACCCACCCCAGCGCCACTTTGTCCACTACAAATCCAACTTGACCAGACCCGGGATCGAAGACGGGCCGCCGCTGGGGGAAGCCAGCAACTAACCGCTCGAGCAATGGCGTGGCCATCTCTAGTTTTACTTTTCCTGTAAATTTTTCTCTTTTATCCACTGGAGGCTTTCTAAAAACGTATTATTTTGAAAAGATTTTTTTTAATATCATTATTCATTTCAGTTTTCTCTCTTGAAGAATTCGGCAACGAAGTTCACGTGTCGACCACAAATCCTCCAGGTTTACTTGTTCTTCCCCTTTCCTTTCGCCAGAGGCACGCGGCAGAGCAGTTGGCTCAGGCACTATGCTGCAAGCTTCCAAGGTCGCTGGTTCGATTCGCTATGAGGTGTTTGGATTTTTAAATTGTCATAATCCTTCCAGCCGCACTATGGCTCTGGCCGTGACTCAGAAGTGAGTACCAGGAATCTTCCTGGGGTACAGGGCGGCCGAGGCGTAAGGCTGACAACCTCACCGCCATCTTTGAGTCGATTGTATAGAAAATGTGGGAACCTCGACGTCTCACAACCCTATGGGCCTCCACGGCCTGTTACAGGGATAGATTTACCTTCTTACCCTTTGTTAGATGAGCTTATGAATAGACGGTATCTTCTATAGCTTGTCTCTTCTCTACTGCCGCAATTTGCCTCTCTTTATCTTCCTACTTCTCGTAATTTGTTTTACTGTGTTACGTAATGAGAGAGACATTGCGGGTTTGCTTGAGTTTCCTATCAGGGGAGGGAGTTAGATTATTGAACACAGGATTTAATCTAACATTTCACTTGCATTAATTTTAAAGATATTTTAAGAGCAGTTTGTAGGTTTTGTGGGCCTACAGATAGAACATGTGTTCCATTTCTGCACTTGAGAGATATGGTAGGTAGTTTGATGATGATGGAAATCCCTTGCGAAGGAATATGTTCGAACTTGTTCCAGAATTATAGCGCATATCCGTTGTGTAAACAGGATGACACTCTTGTGCTGCTAATCTGATTGGCGTGCTGGATGTGGAAGCCATTCTGACGTACTTTCGAGTTCCATTATATACAGATTGGACATGGGAATAAAACTGTCCTACAGGCTCAGGTCAAGGTGAGAAGAGAACAGGCGCTTACACAGCAAAAATGGCGTTATCTTTCGTTAATCTTTGACCTAATAAAGTGATGTAAAAGTGCAGAAGGTTATTCCAGGTCCACTGGGAAAGCTGAAGGGGGAGGAGCAAAGTATATAAAGTGATGCTACGTCAGAGCGGGTGTATAATAGCTGTAGGTTCCAAGGCAACTGGGTGTCTGCCTTGACCGTATTTTTCATGGTACTTCAGCCCCTTTTAACAAAAGCCATTGTCATTTTCAGGAACAAAACAATACGAGTGGTATAAATTTGCAGACTACTCCAATTTAAACCACAGATCCAGTTAGCGAAATGTTATGTTCTTTAGAATATTAGGACAGTGGTTCCCAAAGTCGGCTGTACCACCTCTGGGGGGGGGCAGTGGGACTTTCTACAGAGTAGCTTCATAACTTGTACTCTTCTCCAAGTATAATTAGAGTGAACAAGTCGAGGAGGATGAGGTGGGCAGGGCATGTAGCACGAATGGGTGGGAAGAGGAATGCATATAGGATATTGGTGGGAAAGCCAGATAGAAAGAGACCACTGGGAAGACCAAAGCGTAGATGGGTGGACAATATTAAAATGGACCTTAGAGAGATAGAAAGGGATGGTATGGATTGGATCGTTCTGGCTCAGGATAGGGACTAGTGAACACTGTAATGAACCTTCGGGTTACATAAAATGCTGGGAAATTCTTGAGTAGCTGCACAATTAGAGGCTTCTCAAGAAGGGCTCAGCTCCATGAGTGAATGAGTGAGTGAGTGATGCTAAGAAGCAAGGGACTGCAGGGGGCGCTGGAAGTGAGGCCCTCCCAGTGCGTCATTGGCTTATTTACGAATGAAGTGACTAGACCATACACTGGGAAACTGGTATCACCTCATCAAGCTCATCCATCACAATAAGAACTTACTAAGTATAGTATTTCAAGTTTTTTTATGATCTTCCTTAGTGGGTTGTGCAAACCGCTATTCTGAAGAATGTTTTTTGCAGGGTAGGTCAGGGGGCACTGCAGAAGAGTTTACGGAACCAAGGGAGCGGCGTCCCGAAGAAGTTTGGGATCCACTGTATTAGACGATGAACAATGTCAAGGAATTTAGTAATTCCGAGTCTAATACGAAGGACCGCCTCTGTGGGTTAGCAGTCAGAGTTCCTGCATACAGGTCCAGAGGTCCCGGGTTTGATTTCCGGCGCTTCCAGATTTTCTGAGAAGTAGTGGGTCTGAAACGGGGTCCACTGAGCCTCGTGAGGATAAGTGAGGAGCTATTTCAAGGAAATAGCTGCCCCGGTCTAGAAATTCGAAATTAACGGCTGTGGGGATCCGTTGCGCTGACCAGGTGACACTCTCTATCTGTTAAAATTGGAATTAACTTCGCAGACAAGCGGCGGTCGCTCGGTCGGTATAGTTTGCTTGCGGACTACAGGCCACGGAGTTTATTTTTTGTTTGTTTAAGTCTAATACGATAGGGTCGGAACGCTTTTATATTCCACATATGAGGAAGTGTAGGCATAGTGCAAGAATTCTGCTGCGTCGTTTGCATTCTTTGTTTAATTGTCACGAAGAAAGTGAGATATACGCTAAAATTGTGGTGGACGTGAAACACATGTTTACATTTCTATACAACGTCTGTTCGAAATGTATGTCTCTCCTGTAAATACTCGTATTTAGCGAGTTACGCAAGAAATATATATAGCTTTCCACGTAAAATGTTTATTATTACTGTCATGTATTAAACAAACTGGAACAAACCGTGAAAGATTTTAATAAAGTTTCTTAATATATAGCATTTTGAAACCCCATTCAGCGGTTCTCGGGTAATTCCACGGGGACCGGCAGATGTATGTATATGGAAAAGGCAAAAGACACATTTCTCCTGTAGGTATTGTGGAATAACATGGATGCACCCACTTGTTCACGCTGGTTCCTCGGTCACGGATTTTATACCCTGAATATGGAGGCGATAAGTTCCTCCGAAATGTCGGTTCGCACAAGATCTACATGGTGCCACATCCGAGAAGACGGCATTTTTCGAGAAATATGTACTTAGACGATAAAGGTTTAGTGGTGAATACGTAACGTTAGAGCGTGTTACGCGATTTACAATATTATACGAGACGAAATGAAGTATTAAAATATATTGTCACGTGCTGGGTATGCAACGCGACAAATTACTTCACGCCGGTCTTGGATCTAGCGAATTTATTGCACGCTCCCTCTTACACTTACACAATTCACAGTTTCACAATTACTGTTATCTGCAGTATCACAAATACTTCTCCTGCTGTAGTCACTGCCATTCACTCGATACAACTCGACTCGTAGCTGCTGGACTTCAACTCATACTGAATACTCCATCCTCAATACTAGTAACTCTCTCTCTAGTAACTCAGTACTCTTCAATAGTCAAAGTCACACTGCGACTGACGGCCAGTCAGTCAGCAAGTCTTGGTGTCGAGCCCAATCTGGGTCTCATGACCACATATTTATTACCTTTAACAGTTACGGTCTTGTTTTTGTGAGACGCCCTCTCTGACGAGACGACGGGTCTGCCTTTTGTATGTCCTGCTGGCCGTTGTCAGTGCAGTATTTCTAGGGTCTGAGTCCCTTGGGACTCGAGACCATATTTTACTGTCTCAAATTTGGGACTTCCCTTTTCATCGCCTCTTACGACTCGCAGGGTCATGGTGGAGGTATTCGACCCCGCCTCCACACTGTCCAAGTCACATTGCGACTGACGGTCAGTCAGTCAGTAAGTCTTGGTGTCGAGCCCAACTGGAGTGTTCGCTGCTCCCTATTTAACCTCGGCACGGACAACATAGAGAACACATTGCTGCTCGGCAGCCGATATCAAGTATTGTTGTCAGGTGTTTCTACCTACACATTGCTTAGCAATAGTCGCTGCACGGACTCGCCTGTTGCGTGACGTCACAGCCTAGCGGGGATGGGTGTTTACCGAGCGTTGCGTAATGATGGAAGGAATGGGGTATGTGACGTCACTCGTGGAAACGCAGAATTCACGTGACCCCTACTTTCTGTTGCGCCATCCACGTTAACAATATTTTAGATTGCAACAAAATGGAAAAAGCTAACAACCGCTGGAATAATCCATTTGACATTTATCTTTGTGATTAAAACATCGCGACATCCATATATTCCGTGGGATTAACAGTATAACCTCAGAGATTTAACCCAGTGATGCACATATTTATATTTAATTTCAATTAAAACTTGAGTTCTTAGCTCACATGAAACAGAATGCGTCTCAATTACAAGGCCCGTTCGGTTTATGCTAAGTAGTGAAAGTGCCGTTTCTTGTTATAGGAATAATAGGAAACATATAAATATACTCCGTGTGTAAAATGCAACCCTTAATGTTTTGTGTAAGAAAGTGGTGCTTGTAGAATCACCGTGGTTTAAAGAGTAATAGGACTCGATCATCGCTGTGGAAGATACTTTTAAATAGGCCATTCTTCATATGTATAGACCCATGTATCATGAAAGAGTATTGGGATTGAGGCATATTAAGTGAACCTTTGAAATATTTTTTTTTGTCACGAACTGATCGCGGCAATCCTATTTATTGCTGGGATTCACGTCTTAAATTCGATGTAATCAATCTTCCGGGAGTGACAATCAGACCTTCCGCGAAACTTGAATGGTGAATCAGGCAAACCATCCTTATCTGAACGGGGAATCTTAACGTAAGTAATTTATCAGTTTCATCTACCCCCTGTGTCTGTTTTCAGTTCGGTTCGACATGATAAACCTTGGCGTGAGGTAACAGAAATTGTAGTATTCAAATAAAAGTTATGTAATACATCGGTTTCTCATTTATCTTTACTTCCTTTTCATTCATATCAAAATCCGATGCCAAGAATGAAAAATACAAATTGCAGTCTCTGACTTTTATACATTCCTTCAAACTATACAGACTCTTCAGAAACTTATTTTGGAAAACCATGCATAAACATGTTTTGTGGATATATACTACTGATATTTTATGTCTTCTCGAATTTTATTAAAATAAAATGAGTGGATGCAACCCGAGGAAAACATGAGCGTACTTAAATTCCACAGTGCGGCATAAGTTTGGATACTAAGTTGATATAAAGCCGAGCCATAGCTCAAGCGGTTAGTCGCTGGCTTCCCACCGCGGCGGCCCAGGTTCGATCCCGGGGTCTGGTCAAGTGGGATTTGTGGTGGACAAAGTGGCGCTGGGGCAAGTTTTCTCCGAGTACTTCGGTTTCCACTGCCAATCTTCATTCCACCAATTGCTCCACAATCACCCTCACCTATTATCTGGGGCTGGTACAATAGGCCAGAAGTGGCCGCAGTACAAGGGACTTAGTCCCACCCCACTAGCAATAAAAAAAAAGTTGATATAAAGATCTGAAATCATCAATTGATCTTACCAAACTACACGGAATCATATAGGTTTCATACGCGGTCATATTTGGTAGAAATAAAACTCTTACACTTCGAATTCAGTGATATTTTAAATGAAAACATGGAATTTACGCCTTTCTCTAATATAAGATGGTCGAAGTTTAAGTCTGATTTAAAATAATTTTATATAACTACAAAGTTCATAGAACTTCTACATCTGCATGGAACAAAATGTTGCATGAAGAAAGGCGTCTTCTGGGATGTGGCGCCGTTTAGATATTGTGTTAACCGACGTTTCGGTTCGCTCGCGAATTTCTTCTTGTCTTATACCCTGAAGATGGAGGTAATACGTTCCTCCGAAGCGTCGGCTAACAAATTTCTACACGGCGCCACATCCCAGACGACGGCTTTCTTCATAGTCACCGCCGTGAAAACCTCAAATCGTACATAAATGTTGCATGTTTGTAAATAGATAATTTCCCATACGAAATGCATGACAAAATTAATGGCATGAATTTGGCAAGGAAGAATAAATTGGTTGAGATGAATGTGAAATTGGATCAGAAAGTTGATATGATTAAGATTTAGGGGTGTGACTGCAGTTGGGGTATGGATTTATGGATGTATTTATTGACTACTTATATATATATATATATCACTCTGAACTACAAGTAATTACAGCACCATCGCTAATCCCCACAATTCACAGATCACCACTGCACCCGCAAAACCTTTTTCCAGCCTGCTGTGTCTTCATCAGCCCTTCCCTGGCAGCGGTTTCTAACAGTGGAATTTCTTCAGCTTCACGAGCTCAGATTATATCTTCAGAGCCCTTTCGTGCAGAATGCAACTCTTAGCTCTCAACTGATAAAATTAAAAAAAAAATAATTTCGCTTAGTGGGGGTGGAGTCCAACTGGGTTCACTCTGCACGGCGGCCACTGATTGGCCTATGATCATTATGATGATGGAGAATTTGGTGGAATGAAATCTCAACTGATAACTCCCAGGCTGACGGCAATATCACACCAACCTCCTAGTCTTCTCTTCAAAGGTTCACTTTCAACTAGCAACTAACTGGGTCGTTCCACTTGTCTTCAAGGTAACACATCGGCAAGGACCACATGGAAAACACCCCAGTTTCCATTGTCATAGTCTAAGTGTTGCAGCTGCCAAGTAACGGCTTGCATAACACCGTTTCCAACAGTAACTTTATTGTTGAAGAGGCGTGTTTACCGCGCTGTTGCGTAGCAGTGGTTGTTGTCGTGTCTGTTCTGAGGACTTTGCCCAGCAACTGATCTCTACGTCACAATACTATTTTATTTGACGTACGAATAAGGAATCTTAAGTTAAAACATCATTCCGTTACGTTTTCTTTAACTTTAAAACAGTTCTGTGTCTTACAAAATACCTGCCAACGTTGCTAAAAGCTTCGGATATGAAAGGAGATCACCAGAAACCAGGGATAGTCATGATAAAACAGCACAGTGAAAAAGAAACTCTCGAATCACATACTGATAGCCTTCAAGAAATAGAAACAATCCGGCAAAAATCCAGTTTTTGATCATCCAGGCGATTTAAGCAATGGTGCAGCACATAAACTACAGTGGAACTTGGTTATAACGTCATCAAAGGGACCTAAAAATAGTGTCGTTATAAACGAATGTCGTTGTAACCGAAATGGGCACTTCCACAGTAGCCTTATGTTAGTCGCGTAAAAATCTATCAAAAACCGAGTTAAAATGTTGCATTTTTTAGTGAAATACGTAGTTAAGTACAGACTAACGTAACATTAACGTGGAATTGCCCAAATGTGTAATATCAAAGACATATTACAGCGCTTTTCACTGACAATACACACCGCACTAATACTGTATATTAAAGGTAGGCCTACTCACCAAATTACAGTAGATTACATCAATTGTTGTGCCTTACTGTACCTAGATACGAGTACAGTAATCAGTTATCTTCATCTGTTTCCTGTTACTTGCCCAATACACACTTTCTAAATTACGTTCAATGTCCATATCAGAGAAATTCAGGAATGAAAATGACGTTACATACGAGGTTGATGCATTTGTGCATGTCGTACTAAGCAAGGTATAAAAACAGTTGCTTTATGAGGAATTAGTTCGTACCATTGAATATTTGACGCAATAGACAAGGTGTCGCAGAAACCGATGTTGCTATAACCAAGTTTTACTGTATTTCCAATTCGAACTCCAAGAACGGTTGCGGTTCTGTTCAACTTGTGTGTTTACACCATTCTAGAATAATTGCCTTTGGTCCTGAATAAACGGCAGAGTGCAGGTGCTGATATACCCTGCTTGGTGAAATAATACAATGCCACATATGGTGAATGGAATATCTGGAAAGGGTTGAATAAACTCTGGTACTTGGAACAACAATGGCTGGCAGTACCTCTACTTAGTCAGGCTCTGGAGATGCTAGTCTTTTGTTTCCAATAATTGCTCTCGCCGTTTCATTAAAGGAACTAATTCCATGCTGAGATTTGCGGTGTACTTGATATACGTATATTTCACCTCGGTGATCTTGAGATACCGCATTGAAGTCTACACAAGAAACCATCTATTCTGGCTCAATTTTCGTGATTTCCTCAGATTTGTCTCGGTAATATAGCAGGGTAGCACCTTAAAACAAGTGAAGACAATCCCTTCCAAGATCATTATAAATTCAGAATTAATAATCAGCGTAAGAACATTCATTCGATGTTATTAACATCCGTAACAAATAAACTATTATCCAGTCTGTTGGTACATGTGACATTCTTCCTGCTCAGAGACGAGGTCGGGATTTGAAGTAGCTTTTCAGTATAATTCAATGTCATTTGTAATTTGTGGGGGCACGCGTTAGCGCAGTTGATTGAGGCACTATGCTACAAGCTGAAAGGTCGTAGGTTCGTCCCCAATGAGGTCACTGGATTTTCAACTGACCTAATCAATCTAGCCGCATTATGGCCCTGGGGCCGTCTCAGTCTCTAACAGAAATGAGCACCAGGAGTCTTCCGGGGGGATATAGGGCAGCCGGCGCTCAAGGCAGACAACCTCAATGGAGTCTGCGATAGATTGTTTAGAAAATGTGGAAGACTCAACTCCTCACAACCATATGGGCCTCCAAGGCCTGTTACAGGCATAGCGTTACAGTTTGTCATTTATGTGTTTCTCGGCACAGTCTGCTTTTACCGGTTCTCACGGTCTCTCCGCTTGCAGATTTCTTATATTTTTTCTTCTACCCTGAAGATGGAGGCGATACGTTCCTCCGAAACGTCGGTTAACACCACATATACACGGTGCCAAATCCCAGAAGACTGCTTTCTTCATAGTCACCGCCGTGAAAGCCTCAAATCTTACAACTTCCTTGTTGATTTCATCTCCATAGGCCGCGATAGCTCAGTCGGTACAGCGACAGTATTGGGGTTCGATTCCCGAGGGGATCAAGGGGTTTCGCTGTACTCCATAGCGTCCGGACCGGCTCTGGGGCCCCCCACTATCCTATCAAATTGGTACCGGTGTTTCTTTCCCTGGAGATAAAGAAGTGGGCGGGGTGTGAACCTGACCACTCACCTCCATCTAATGTCAAATTGAAGTTCACCATTCCCCCATATGTCTTCATGGCATGGTGCTTAATTAATTACGCACGAGGACGACTGTAATTTATTGACGTTTATATTATCGTAAGTTGCTTTATTTTTGTGAACAACTTCTCTGTTATGTTCACATTGGGTACTTGTAAAATTTCTCATATATAGGGTTCAAACTTCAAGTTTCGTATCATCACTCTGTTTCCAGCCGTTCACTTACAAACCGCGTATCATATATCATATGTAGGTGTGTTTATGCTATGTTATGTCTGTATCAAATTTTACATGCCTACCCCCATTAACTCATTAATTACTGCTATTCGACAGAAGTCTTTAAAAAAGTTACTATTCTAAAAAGAAATCCAAAATCGATTGCAGAGTGTACTAGTATTTCGGTAGAGTGAAGTAAGTTTCACAGGTGTCACTGTCACTGTGCAAGTTAGTGCTTCAGGCATGTTGTTGTTACTGGCTGCAGTAAACTAAATGTGAGGCGTTGAGATGGCCTCCAACACCAGATGTTTCATATAAGTTTCGTAGAAAAATTGTAAGGTATTTAAAAAATAAAGTGGGATGACACGCGAACACAACCCACGCTTACATGTACGCACACCCATGGTGATAGCATAAGCCTCTTTCCCCCTTTAAAGAAGGAAAGAAGGATAAAAAAAGTTTTTTTTTTGTAGAGTGATTCTATTCTTAACTACTTTTTTTGTATGTTCCTCTTGTTCTACTGCCCCTGCTACATTTTTCCTTTTATACTCTCCCACCGCTCTTTTTCCTCGTCTACTTTCTAATTTTTCTTATCCTCCTCTCCATTGTTAATCTTATTCTTCTCATGTGCTTCTTCTGTTCTTTCGTTTCTTCAACTGCTACTTCCCTCCACTTTATTCTTCGTCATCATCACCTTCTTCTCTTCCTTCCTCTTCTATTTCTCCTTTATCGTCGTCTTCACTCCATTATTTTCCTTACCTTCTTCCATTTCTTCTTTCTTTATTCCTTCCTGAATTTTACTTTCTTCCATTTCCTCCTTCTATTTTCATCTCTCTTCTCCTGTTACAATTCATTATTATTTTTCTTCGCTCATTCCTCTTCTTATATTATTATATCATTTTTATTTGTTTTCTCCGCATACTACTCTTTCATTTTTATGTGCTGCTTCATTCCGTGAATGATTTATTTGGAATTGTATATGTTTTTGGTTTACCTCTTTTCTGTATTTTCTGAACCCTTCTATCACAGAAACCGAAAAGGGAAGAGAACAGAGAACATTCAGCTTAGTGGTTGAATAAATTAGCGCTTCACTAATATTTTAAGACGTTACATAATTATTCGAATAATATTCAAGCACCTGTGAAGTACCAGCTGATTAAATTACCATGTAAGGAAGATAACAATGGCTCTATTATACTTTGACTAATATGATCCTTGAGGAGCTTCTGGAGTTCGCCTTTGCGCCAGGAAGCTTCAACACCTGAGAAAACACGCCGTCGTCCGACAAGCTTGCAGTGAAACTCACACTGGATCTCGCTCGGACATTCTTATAGATCGTACCGAAATCAGAAAATTATTGTAGGATTTGAGGCTCTCACAGCGGTGGTTATGAAGAGTGCTATCTTCTGGGATGTAATGCCGTGTACCTTCTTCAGGGTAGAATGGGCCGAGCAAGATACTAGCATGAAAACACGTGGAAATTCGATAGTTTATTTCCTTTATTTTGCTGATCTGCATTGCCAAAGATTTGAAGAGCGACACAGATAACCGTTGACAAGATCAGGCTTCTTCATTGCTAATTCAGCGATTATATTCAGCACGTCTTTACGTACAACTGAATCTCTGTGGTATATAGCTGAACTATGTGGGTGAAATCTATGAAGGCCAGTGTCCAAATCATTCAAACTGAGCAGCAACTCTGTGGACTGTCCTTGCAACGACGCTACTGATCGAGTTGACCATTGTCGAGCAGTATGTGCTTGATTAGTGTCCTTGTATACATCCATATACGTATATGGATGGCTTGCTACACCTGTGTGATGTTGTTTGAGGGTGTTCACCATTGGATGTTTGGTAGACTGTTGTTCCCTCAACCGTCCTGCTTCAGCTACGGCTTGGTTAGCCTCCAATTTCGGATGATTAATGAGGCATTTTATTCTTTGCTTACATTTGGCTCGAATACCATTGGACAATGGAAAGATCCCTTATTAGAACATATTGAAGGTTCTCTGTCGTGTATTATACATATTGTAGAAGAGTTGTAAGGTCTTTTACGCTTTCCATCAACGTCCACTTTCTTTAAGAATGGACGTTTCGCCTTTAGCCATTCCATTACCAATCGTCTCGTGATTATGTTCATTTCGAATGTTGCTTGCATGTATTGTCCGTAACTGTAATTTTAACGAACTGCTTTCCGAAGTGCATTTTGAAAATATTACTCTAGTCACGACGAGTTAGGCTCTTGTGATACAAGTTCTTATTATAATTATTATAATTTATGTAATATATAATACATTAAACAAACTCCGTAGCTTGAGTCCGCAAGCGAACTATACCGACCGAGCGACCGCCGCTTGTCGGCGAAGTTAGTGCCAACTTTAGCGGATAGAAGGTGTCGCGTAGTCAGCACAACGAATTCCCACGGCCGTTAGTTTCGGCTTTCTAGACCGGAACCGCTTTTCCTTGAAATAGCTCCTCAATTATCCTCACGAGGCTGAGTGGACCCTGTTCCAGACCCACTACTTCTCAGAAAATCTTGTAGCGGCGGGAATCCGGAACTTGTAACGAAGTACGAATGAGGAAGCTTCTCATTATGCAGTTATCTCCAGCCGTCTGTTGCTCTCATTCGTTGCTATTTAATGCGTTCATTAAGAAAGTCCCTAAATAGTTCGTGCATCAGGAAAAGAGATGAACGGCCATGACATAGATATGGAACTGCTATCTCATGGAGTAGTGCATTTTCACAGCTTGATTTATTCTATTTGTCTCTGTTTGTCAGTCACGTTACCAAGTTTTGTCAGTGGTCAGTCTACTGGTGATTTTGCATTTTGCCATGATCTGAGGTAACCCCCCAGGGTGCGGTTTTTCTTTAAACACCGTTGCATATGGGACCCTCGTCAGAGTATGCTTTTCTTCAAATTCATTTGGTTGTAGTCAAAAATTTATGCCAAAGATAGGAGGGCTTAATATTCTTAATGCTGTACTTAAGCATCTTGTTACATTAAAATTATTAGTTTTGTACATATGTATTATAATCTGAAATACAAAACCTTTTCTTATCTTTACGATATATCAATTTTTGTTAAACTAATATGGTACGGATGATGGCCGTGTCCTACCGAAACATGTTGTGAGGAGATACATAGACTCCGTGATTTTAGTCCGCAAGCGAACTATACCGACCGAGCGACCGCCGCTTGTCGGTGAAGTTTAGTGCCAACTTCTGCGGATAGAGGATGTCGCGTGGTAAGCGCAACGAATCCCCACGGCCGTTAATTTCGTGAGACAAAAATAAATGTTTCATTTGAGATTGTAATACATATGTACAAAATTAATGCTTAATATTTCCTTTGTAAAGTATAACTGGAAAAGTAATAAATTTTCTTATCGATCCTGTAATAATCGTATGCAGAAAATCGTGCTCACAGCATAAGATAATTATCCTGCAGCATCAAAGGAATTCCTCTGAATGGACCTTAAGTCTTCTTTCTGTGTCCACTTAGGCAGCACAATTCTGCTGTTCTCCGCTCTTTGGTGCTGACTGCCAAGGTCTTAATAAATATTGCCAGCAGGTACACACAGATGTAGAACACTGAGTCATGTATTTATCTGTGATTACTTTATTTAACGGCGGTTCTGTTCTCTGTTCTTTGGTGTTGATTGACAAGGTCTTCATAAATACGCTTATTGCTAGCAGGTACACACAGATATAGAACACTGAGCCATGCATTTATTTGTGCTTATTTGATTTAAAGGCGATTTGTATGTGGTACAATTAGAGGACAGTACAGAATATTCAATTAGAAAGAGGGTTTAAAGGAGCGGTTAGAGCTTAATTTTAAAAATTGTTCCGTCATTTGCATTGATGTGCCTAGGAAAACACTTGTGCAGTAAAATTATTAACTTATCACTTCACAGAGCGTCTGACTATGGATTAAAAATTTGATTGAATGTAGACGTAATAAATTTTTGCAAGAACTTCTAGTCAAATATAATTATTCAAATAAATATACAACTTCTCACACTTATGTGTACGACTTGAGGTCACATTCAAGAAAACAATAATTTTCACTCTCATAGATCCACTAGTTTCCATATCTTTGAAGATGTTCACAATTGCATGACGTAACCGTTCCAACCTTAACTTAGTTTTTTTACTGCTAGTGGGGTGGGACTAAGTCCCTTGTACTGCGGCCACTTCTGGCGTATTGTACCAGCCCCAGATGATAGGTGAGGGTGATTGTGGAGCAATTGGTGGAATGAAGATTGGCAGGGGAAATCGAAGAACTCGGAGAAAACCTGCCCCAGCTCCACTTTGTCCACCACAAATCCCACTTGACCAGACCCGGGATCGAACCCAGGCCGCTGCGGTGGGAAGCCAGCGACTAACCGCTTGAGCTATGGCGCGGCCTTAACTTAGTTAACTTTCGGGGTTCAGGTTTGGAGACTGCCGTCTAGCCAAGCGGTAAACATGGGATAACAGCGTAAGCAGCAGAACAGAGGTGGGAATGTGAAGTGTATAAGATTAATTAATTACGGATAAGACACTTACAGGCAGTTTGCTGTTAGTATTTATTTGAAAAATAAAATCACACTGCTAAATTAATTATTCACATTCCAAGTCGAAGTTATGAAGCTCCTCATTATGCAGTTTTCTCCAACCTCCTCTCACTTCTTTCCTGTTAGTTTCAAATATCTCCCTCAGCACCCTATTCTCAAGCATCCTCAGTCTATGTTTCTCCCTTAATGTCAGAGACCAAGTTTCACACCCATACAGAACCACAGACAAAGTTATAGTTTTGTATATTTTAATTTTGCCGGTCACGGTAGTCGAGTGGTCGAAGGCATGTACTGTCTTCGCTCGCTTGGAAACCGGGATCGTGGGTTCGAATCCCACTCAGGGCATGGATGTTTAGTTTGTGTGTGTGCGTTTTTCTGTGTTTGTGTACAGGTAGAGGCCTTGCGACGAGCTGATCACCCGCCCAAGGGGTCCTATCTAATGTGTAAGATCTAGAAAAACCGAAGTGAACGGAGTTCATGGAGGTAGGCCTAAGCCCACTGGGGCTGTAGTGCCAAGAAAAAAAATCTAATTTTATTTCTTTAGACAACAGACGAGAAGACAAAAGGTTCTGGAGCGAATAGTAGCAAGCATTTATTGTCCGAAACCTGCTTCTAATAAACAGAATGGCTTCCACCAGATTGGGATTGCTTCTAACATTTCTTAAAACGAGTACAGAGTAAATATTCTAAATCAGGTATATTTAATTTGTAATCGGACCAAATTGGGGGTCCCTCAAAAAGGGGGCCACATTGACGATTTCGGCGAATTTTATTCCAGAAGGCATGGGCTGGATTCTTATCGGGACCGGGGGGTTGGGGATGATTACATGCGAAATTTTTCGTATTCCATTTTCAAGCTTAGACTGGCCCTCTACGCACTTAACCTGCTTTTCATTGTCTAAAAACGTAGACAAATTTTATAGCTACGTAGAATATAATTCTCTAAGAAAAGTGCTCATGATAAGGTGGATTTCTCTGCAAAGGACGTTATGTGTTTCCTTCGACTGTGCCACTTTTAGTTGCCTCTACAGCGTAAAGTCTTCTCTGTTGTGTCTCTGTCTCGTTTCTGTTCAAGTTCGATACAAATCGATCAGGTTTGAACGTCGGAGATTAGTCTCTTCATAAGTACTACTCACACACCACAATTACGTCTCAGTCCCCTGAAGAGGGACGCTGGGCGCCGAGAATAGCATCGACTGTGTAAAAACCCGGACTTTTTGTACAGACAAAGATTTCTCTGTGCTTAAATAAGCATCATGCCGCAAGACGTATGTGGAAACGGAGGTACATTTCCACCCGTTTTCAACCTCGGAAGTAGATGGAGCTGAGTGATGAACTTCACGCCTTGCCCTTCTGTCCGCATTTCCCATTGGACGGAAGACTGATTTGGCCCCAGAGCCGTTTTCACGCTGTGAAGAAGAGGGAATTTCCCCTGCCGGGAATCAAACCTCCTTCTGAAGAAAGCCGTCTTCTTGGATGTGGTGCCGTGTAGATGTATTAACCGACGTTTCGGAGGAATGTATCGCCTCAATCTCCAGAGTAGAAGAAAAATCTGCGAGCGAGGAACAAGTGTCTGTCTGTCAGCATCTGCCCACGCTGGTTCCTCGCTCGTGGATTTTTCTTCTACTCTGGAGATTGAGGTGATACATTCCTCCGAAACGTCGGTTAATACATCTACACGGCGTCACATCCAAGAAGAAGGCTTTCTTCATAGTCACCGCCGTAAAAACCTCAAATCTTACAAACCTCCTTCTGATTCTAAAATGAATGCAAACCCCAATATGCTGCTGTTATTATGGTAGGGGTAATTATGATGAAATTGATTATTTGTGAGTGAAGCCTAGTCTGTACTCAGCTTACAGAAATGTCTTATGTTTGTGTGGACTCGGATCGTAAATGTATAAACGTGAGCAGGGGCCCTTGACGACTGAACCCCAGCTGCAAGTCAGAGTCAGTTACTATACGAATAGCGGTTTACAGCCAATCAGTTCGTCTTGGCGCCAAGACACTTGAGGTTCAGGGTCAGAGAATTTCTTTTCTGCAACTGAACCCTTGCGGTCATAGTCCTTATGAATCATTTTCTCTGACGAGAGGGTGGAGTTTTCTGTAAAGAATGGCTTCGCCCTCTTCAAGTGTACGTATCGCGTAGCATAGGTCTACATTGTTATGGGGAATGCCTTTTCTTCCCGAAAAGCGACCAGTCCAATGTAAGTGATCATTTTGAATGAAGTACCTTTCATGGGGTTTGAGATGTGTCTCCCTCAAATGTTATTTTGCATTAAATATTATGACTTTAAGCGGGGCCTTTGCAATCTAGCAGCGTTCAGTTTTATTAATTTAAATACCATTTTTGTAAGGAGCCGGGATAGCGCAGTCGGTATAGCAACTGGCTACAGACTGGACGACTGAGGTGTCGCAGTTCGGGTCCAATTAGGGTAAAAATTTGTTCTTCTCCAAATGGCCCATACCGGCTCTGGGGTCCACCCAACATCCTGTCCAATGGGTACCGGGGGCTCTTTCCCCGGGAGTAAAGAGGCCAGGGCGTGAAGCTGACNGCAACATCCTGTCCAATGGGTACGGGGGGCTCTTTCCCCGGGAGTAAAGAGGCCAGGGTGTGAAGCTGACTATTCACCACCACCTAGTGTAGAGGCCAAGAAAATATGGATCTATACACCCAATATCCCATACCCCTTTATGGCGTAGTGCTTAATTCGTTGAGCACAGGAACAAGTTTACTTTTTTATCATTTTAATGAACATTATTTGGTCTTTCCTGTCACTGCTTGCTGAGCTTTATCGTGATCTGTTGCACTACAATGGCGGCTTTTAACGCGTCATTATTCGAATTGTCAGCCTGTGCTGACAGACCTGTTCTCTGAATTTCCTGTTGTGGCAGATGCTGCTGCACGGTAGGCCGCAAGCTGCGGTGCCTGTGGTTGCTCGCTTCTTGACGCAGTACAGCTGCGAAGGACTGCTCTGGTGAGCTGAACTTAGAGAAGAACTTTCTCCTGGAGGATCCCTTGGGGATTCGTTGTGCCCTTCTCCTTAACTGTTCTCCTTTCGCGTGGCTGCAGCCTAGGCACGATGCTGAAGGAAGTTCATTTCCTTCTAATAAGGTGCAAATGCAGGAGCTCTGCGTAGATTGTGTATGTCTTTTCAGGGTATTCCGTATGCAGATGGCCACCACCGCACCACAACGTCGAGGAGGTTCCTTGAAGTTGGCCCAGACATGGCCAAAGCTTTGGTAATTGCAGCACTGCGTAAGACCAGTCTGAGATCTATATAGCTCTACATTCATTCATCAGTACTCTGTCAGACGACAGGTCCACAGTCTCTTCCAAAACAGTTCCTCCACTTAATGCGATCATTTTTGGAAAGAGACTATCCAGGAAAAGTGATAATGTGGTAGTTTTTCCATTTGCTTTCCACATCGCAGTACAACAGACGTTCAAACCACTGTTCAAACCTCCTGTTGCTATACGAACTTGAACCATCTCGAGCATCATTTGCTCTGTGCTTCAAGTCGCTGCTGATGACGCTACTTCCGGCATCATTTTTTGGTTTTTTGGTGTCTCTCTTCGTCTGGTGCCTACCCTTTGACCTGTCCAGCAAGGGAGGCCCTGCCAGTAGCTACGCTACCGCTGGTATAGCTCTCAGGGTTCTTGGCATACTCAAACCCCCTCACCACGATAAGGTGGAGACACCAACGAGGGGGTAAACTCTACCTTGATGATAAACTCTTTAAGGCTGCTAACTGGTCCTGGTTGTAACACCTCGACGCGGACAACGTAGGAAACTTCTCTTCCATTATTGTTTGTTCTCTCGTTGCAGTGGAAACATGCTTGTTTGGGAAACTTTACTTATCAATGGCTGTTCTATACTTCTCACGCCGTCGTTGCCTAACAACGGGTGTACATGGCAAAATATCACACACGAATTAAGAAAATATGTACTCGTTGGAGTATAACTTTCTGCTGTTTTATGTGAATGATGGGAGAATGAAACGGCGAATGCTGAGCCGGGTTTTGGATGACCATTATCATTGCTAATTAACACGGCTGGAAGGAATTCTGTGACAATGGGCATGGAGCCAAATTCAGATTGATGTAGTCCCATTCATCTTTCGTTACCTGGGGTACCATTCATTATAGTCATGTCGTATTCTGACAACGGAATCAGTATTCATGATACGGTATTTGATGACATTCATCTCAGCTCATCCTCCGAAAACCAGTTCAGTATACCGAAGTTTTTTTCTCGATAATGGCCATTAATAAGAGACAGGTACATACAGCAGAAATGCTCTTGACGAATTTTTTCCACCTTGTAATTGTAGTAGTAGTAGTAGTAGTAACAAAATTGGCATTAACAGTAGAAGTAGTAAAGGCACTATTACTAAAGAGACTGAATTCAGTAAAACGAGAAAGACAGGATATATATATATATATATAAGGAAATGGCAGAATAAACTGAATAACTTCATTAAAAGGAACTCCTTGGGACACCGAACTGTAGATGTAAAGATAATATGAAACTAATCAATGAAAAGCCAAACTGAAGCAAAACATTACTACGAATGACATGAGGTGAGAACAGACTTTGTACAATTGAAATGTCATTTCTGACCCGTGACCTACTTACTGTGCTAGCACATACTTTTCACTGTATATGGAGCAGACATATATAATCTTTCAATGTCGTTCGAAAAAGAAACAATACATATACACAGTGTTACAAGCAAAAATCGTCTAAAACTGACTTAAGCTCTTTCTTCGTCGATTATAAATGTGTGGACGCTAACACAAACCCACAAGGAGGAAATCGAAGCCCACGGCCCACCAGAGCTCTAGACTCATCCCATAGTTTACCATTCTTGACTTCGCTCCTGCAAGAGTCGGCCTCCTGGATGATGTACACAGGAATGCATGACGAAATTCACTGTTGCATCATTTGCGGCATCTAACTTACACGCAGATACAAAAAGCTTCCTGAAGAAGGTTGGCCTAAAAGGAGTGAAAGAAAAGTTAAGTATTTATTATTTCCCAGGGGTAAAGCGACCAGGCTGTAAAGCTGTTCACTCACCTCCAACTAGTGCCCAGGTCAAGAAAATGTGGGTAACTACATCCACTCCCCCATACACCTTCATGGCTTAGTGCTTAATTATTTAGACACAAGGACAACTTTACCTTTATTGTTTCGTCGGCAGAATGTAGCAGAAAATTTTTATATGTAGATTTCTATTACAGTGGACCCTCGATATGCAGACGGTTCCGGGGGCGGCATCAGCACCCGCGTTATATGTGAAATTAACTTTTATCTATGTAATCGTATTGGAAAATATGAACACCGCCGCGTTAAATGAGGCGCGGTTTATAGAGGGTCCGCTGTAGCATTTTCGAAACTGGACCAAATTTCGAATAATTAGAATAGCAGTAATATATGAAAATTTCATTCAGTAATAAATGAGAAATAAGTTCAAATTTCGAGAATTTTACTATTATTCAGTTCAGTATATTTTATGAGTATCTTTTATATAATCTTAAGCACTGAAATAGATTAAATTTAATTTTACATGTTATATACGGGTGCAAAACTGTGTTCTCTCCTGTAAAGGAAACATACAGAGTGAGAGCGCTTGAGAAAAGATGATGAGCATAGTATTAAAAGTAAAGAAAAAGGAAATGAATGAATATAATATACAGCAACCAAAAGATAAAGAATTTCGTTAAAATAAGGTAGTTCAGTCTGGTCCAGAGAGATGTCATACAAAAACAGTTATATCAGTGAAACCATATATTTAACTACATGAACACTCCATAATTCTAATTTCCCGAACATTGCATCAGTAGTAAATAACATAAGAGCTACTAAAGTATGTATGTAAAATTTAAAAAAATCAACTTGTACTCCAAATTTAAATTCACCTCTCCATTATTGTTTTATGGGAAAATGAAGCTTCACCGCACATACAAAATGAGGATCTCCATCAAGCGTACATTTCACCAAATATAATTAGAATGATGAAGTAAAGAAGAGTGAAATGAACAGGGCATGTAGCACGAATGGAGGAGAAGTTGAATGCCTACAGGATTTTGGTGGGAAAGCCAGAAAGAAGGAGACTACTACTATGATCTAGCCATATGTTGGAGTGTACGATAATATTAAAATGGAGAGATAGCATGGGGTGCTATTTAGTGGATTGATCTGGCTCAAGACAGGGAATATAGGCGGGCTGTTGTGAAGACGGTAATAAGCCTTCGGGCTCCATAAAGGATTGGAAAATTCCTGAGTAGCTGCACAACTAGTGGCTTCTCAAGCAGCACTCAACTAAATATACGAGTTCCCTCGTAGTTAGTTCTTATCTTGCAAAATGACGTTAGTGTAGCTCCACATAACAAATACAAACGGCCGTAACCTTGGTGTTATTGTTGATAGGAAATTAACGATATCCCAGGCGACAGAACACTTCAACCCCAGCCCTGTACAACAGGCTTTGTACTCTATCTTTCGTTGACATTCCGCCAGAATCCCTGCGTGTGCCTTTGTGTTTGGGTGTCTGACGTAGGCGGTGATGTGATCTTGTTCGCTTTTTCCAGTTACTTCAGGCACTTAATGCGCGAGCTTCTTACACCTGAGTGTCGGGTTAAATTCCGGGTGACTTCTTGTGAGATTCGCGGTGGATTAAATATCTTCGGTTTTCCTTTCCTAATTATAATTCCGCCATAGCTTCGTACTCATCTATGACCGCTTCCTCAGTCATGCGGCACACTCTCACATCCTCGGTCTGTTAAGTTTTGGGGGCGTCGTTTCTGAAAAGGCAGTTGGCGGGTTACAGAGTAAGCAAGTTGGCGTTTTAAGCTGTTACTTCTCATGTCGTTTCGGGAAACTTTCTTCACTCGCTTCTTCTGCTCCGTCTTTGTTCAAATAGATTTGCTCCGTAGAAGTTTGGAGCTAATGTAGGTGATACTGTATCTCACTGCTCTGGCAAACACAAACAGATCTGCTTTTCTCATGTTAAATTAGGTCATGACCACTTATCGACCATATATGTTTGCATTGTGAACTCGAAGTTCGTAAGAAATGGGAAGCTAGAATCAAGTACGCTGTAACTCTTATGAGCTTTCCACTTGGCTGACAGGCTGAGTGACGGATCACTGACTCACGCATAAAACAAATAACTAGTTTATTAATTGCATGATTGCTTGCTTCAGCGAGGGGTTCATGTGAACACGAAAATGAGCAACTGTCAGCTGCTCAGGCAAACGTTGCTCCGTATAGTCAATCTGCAATACTTTATTGTAAAAAAAAAATTGAGCATATGATGACATTTTCTGTTATATTCGTTGAAAATGTCTGCATCCAGTGTCCCACTGTCATTTAATTTTACATGTACATGAGGAGATTTGACCTCATGTATGCAGATAGTATCACGATGACACCTAATCGATCATGTGTCATGGTTTATTAACCGAATATTTCGTGACTTCGATAAGTAAGATGATTTTGAATTTCTGTTTCTATATAGCTGATTTCAAGATAAAAGTGTAGTTATGTCTATTATAATTTTAAATACATACGTTATCATCATATAGCATAATGTTTTCGATGACATCTCGTAATCAATGGTTGTGTGTGTGTGTGTGTGTGTGAATGAACAGAAACCAAATCAGTAGCGAAATATTAAACATTTGCGTGTATAAACAACTTTAAATTTGAAATAAAATAACTAATGGCTTAAACCTGAACGTGATACCACATGAGTTAACAGTGTGAGCCTAAAATTTGTATGTTGTTTTTCACTGCTTCCTTTAGCAAATTTAATTTGAGATGTTACATTGCTAAGGCTGCTGGGACCAAATTTCTGGGCTGACAGCAGTTCAAGGACGCATTGATAATGCAGCGACTGGGGCGGTCGCCCCAGGATCTGAAGAAAACATTAAAATATTACTTACTTACTTATGGAGCTGAGCTTGTCTTGAGGAGAAGCCAAACCTGCAGCTACTCAAGAATTTCCCAGCATTTTATGGAACCCGAAGGTTCATTACCGTGTTCACAAGAGCCGTCCACTAGTCCCTATCTGAGACAGATCAATTCAATCCATACCATCACATCCTGTCTCTCTAGGATCCATTTTAATATTGTCCACCCATATACGCCTTGGTCTTCCAAGTGGTCTCTTTCCTTCTGGCTTTCCCACCAATATCCTATATGCATTCCTCTTCCCCCCATTCGTGCTACATTCCCTGCTCACCCTATCCTCCTTGACTCTATTAAAACATTTGCTTCTCAAAAAGCACAAGTTACTTTATAATGGATATTACAAGAAATAAGAACAACAGCAACAAAACCAACAAGAACTGTCGTAATCTAAATTTTTGCTACTGACTGGAGGCCTCCACATTTTAATTGCCCCAGGGGCCCCACAGATGTGAATCGGGCCCTGCAACAACTACATGTTTATGCATGTCATTGCCATTAATATATGATGATTACAGATAAATTTGTCAATGCCATATAATCTGAACTACTGATAGAACCGGTAAATGAAACAAATAAATAGGTAAATAAATAAGTAGTCAAATTATAACGAGTTTCTATGTACAGTTTTCGATTTCATAACAACATTACTAAAAGTTCATTTGAGTGAATCAAGAATACTGACTTGAGAATCTTACTTCGGTACAAAAACGAACGTAAATACCATGGATAGTATCTCTCAGCAAGTGAAATATCATAGGGATGATGTATACTATTCAGTGCAATCAATAGTAGGTCCCATATAGGCATGCGCTTTTCTGTTGCGTTTGCGCATCAAAATACACCATATAACAGCAACACCATTCCCCCTTATAGTACAGCGTGATTGTACCCCTGGATGGCAGGCAAGGCTGTAAGGCCAGTAATCGGACCCAACCTGGCGTAACCCATCGTGTTCATACCCTCCATCGTTCGTTGTTGAGTTAGTTACGTGAAGTGTTTGATATATCACGACCATACTCATCAGTAGGAAGGGAAGACTGTTGGAGCAGACAGGAAGCAATAAGCTTAAGGTTGTAAATGACGTCACGTGTGTGACTGTGAAATGAGAACGTGATTTTTGGCGCCGTGTGCCTGGAAACGTATAAACAAGGGTGCTATGAAAGTGTATTAACGTAACTAGTTAGTTTCAGCTCAGCTACATAAATATTAATACGGCGAAACAGTCATTTTGACTTGCTGTTTAAAGAGTGGCTGTTTTTAGAATGTTCACTTCTGACAGTCGTGCTCATGTTTTACTAGCCATTTCAGTTGTAAATTTTTAATTTGAAAATTATATCACTGCCCTTCAAAATGAAGTCACGGAATATATTTTCTTCATTTTAAGAATTCCAATTATATTTTCAACCCTGAGTCTTGCAGTTAAGGGACGTAAGAGATGTAACTGACACAGAATTCCAAGAAAGCACGTGGTATAGATTGTTTTGTTGCATATGTTTCGTTACAGTGTGTGACGAAAAGCAAGATCATGTAGGGCTATAACAATTGATGAGTCCAAGTTATAGTGATATTTATGTTAGAGCATGAAGTGTTATTTCACGCACACCGTTAATAGTAAAATCGAACGTCGTGCTTATGTGATTAAAGTAAAGCGCTTGTGTAAAATGGCATCTCTCGTTCATTGTAGAGTTGTGTCAAAAGTGGCAGACCTTTATCGATGCTTGGAACTAGCCATCTTCTGGGATAAATGAAAGAAACATCATGAATGCAATCTCTCAAACTGGCCTTAAAGGCACTAGAATCGACCTATATACTTCAAAATTATTTGTGAAATTTGCATTAATATGCATTCATATTATTGTCTTCACGTGTAGTCGGCTTCCTTTGCAGCAACCTTGTTTCGAGAGTTTACGGAAGTCTAAAATATGCTGAGAATATTGCTCGTTGTTAAATTGTATCAGCAGGAAATGCAGGTATTTTTAAACACCGGTATTATAACTTCAGGAAGATTTATATTCTATTATCTTTTAGCAGAATTGACAAATGGAATTTTCACCGCATGAGTAATATCTCCATTGTTTTGCAGGATTTGTGTTTTAACTCCTGTAGTTATGGTCTTTCGCCAATACACCTGGAATAATTTGTTATCAATGTTTAATAGTCGATAACATCGTAAATATTTGAAGCAGTAGTATATTATTTTAAAAATTCCTTCAAATTTTGCAAAATAACGGACTAGGTAAACCCCCCCCCCAAAAAAAGAAAGTGTACCATATGGCATGGATAAATTTAAATCGCGCCACTGTAAAAGAACGCACTAATGTTAAAAATTACAGCAATCTGAATTCTAGAAAAGCGAGATGAACATTTGTATAAAGTTTTGCAACTTTATTACGTCATGCCTTGTACAAGTATGATTTCAAGTGCTTATGTATCAGCCTTGTTATTGTGTCTCTGTGAAATATATTACTTTCTATACTGGGGTGGAGTACGAGTATATAGCGTCCGACATGATAATAATCTTCGTCAGATTTAGTAAAACACATTTTTATTTTTAGTAAAGGTTTCAGTGGCCGAGTTATGAAGCATGCCGCGATAGACGTAAGATTGTGGCACATATGCATACTGTACAACTTTTAATAACATTAAGAAATAATTTCGTACTGAAAAAAAATGCGTTTATAGGCCGATGTCGTATTGTAGCTGTAAAGTCGGTGTTCTGAAATGTGTTGATTAAAAGGTGGAAAATAATGATTCTATACAGCAATAGCCCTTCAAGTTAGCCAATATACAACTTATCGCAAAATGTACACAAACTGATACAGAGTTGTGGGTATCGCCAATGATCACGTAATGGACTAAATCTGATAGAGGAAGCAAATCCTGTTACTGAAGTGAAGGTTCTGATTTAAATTCATCATAATTTTCTTCATGAGGAAGGACTTACTGCGACACGAAAGAATAGCTGCAAATCAAGAAAATTGCAGTCGACGTTTAGTTCATATGAATGTTATTCCAACATATTCACATAAGTGATAAGTACACGGCATGGCGTTATTTTGATAATAAAATAGTAGGGTCAACTGTTATTTTACATATTGAAACAGATATATTACAGTCTTGTTTGTGACTAAATTCTTTTTCGAATATGTTCTTGTATAGAGTAATATCTTATTGCAATCTGCTCACGATATACGTATGCTTACTAATAGCACTTGATGGAGAAACTGTATAACTTTTCACATTAATGAGTGTATATGAAATTTACGTTAACTTTTCCATCAAAACTGTTCGTTCTTTCCTGCATGTAGATCCATACGATGCTTTCAAGAGCACTCGTAACGTAAAAGAATCTGAGTTTACTTAAGAAAGATTTGTATAAATGAATTAAGGGTGTGTCTCGCATATTTGGCTTTAGTGACGTCACATAACAGTAAGAACAGACGCCAGCCTAGAATACGTGAGAGGTGTAAATTTCTTGCACTTTCGGGCGAAATTTAAGAAAGCTCTAATTAGAATTATGGTTGGGGTACTTCAGCATAGAAAATAATTCGTAGATTCTTTCATTGCAATGGTTAAATACTACCAAATTGTCCTGTTGTATCACTAATCAGATACATTTTAAGACACAGATATCTGCAGAATTGAAATATAAATCGTTTGTTTTCTGTTATTAACTCTCGGTTATAACACATCAAATAATTATTTTAGACCTGGCATTTCTTTTATTGGGCAAGCCTTTACTGAAAGTTAGGCAAGTTATACTATTGTGAGGATTTTCCTTTTTATTTCATGTTATGTTGGAAATTGTGGTGTTGATAGTAGAGTAGTTCCAGTTTATTAATAAGCCTGTGAATATGACGTGTTTTTGTAAATACTACATACAGATTAGTGTCAATATGGCAATCAAAGAAGAGACCTCGTGACGGCGGTGATAGTACCATGCATATGTTTTGTAGCCGTGTTAATTTCTAATCGCGCTATGTTGCTGCACGGATGAGTGGTTTTTTGAATTCCCTGAGAAACCTCGCATCTGGGGCACCTGCAGGAGGAGGCAGTACAAAACACCAAGGTGAGTGGCACCAACCTGCATTTATTCTAATCTGCATCCAGATCACAGAGACTGTCGTACCCACTAAATGGAATTGTAAATGCATTCTAAAAACTTTAATTTATTTCCTGACAGAGGAACTGGTTCTGAGACTTTTGAACTTAAAGCCATGTGTAAGATAATTTGCTGGGAACAAAAAAAAAATCATGATATATGGTTTTTGTATAAAGAGTATTCTTTTGAAATTTTCTCTGTGTAACTATATGAAAAAGGCGAATAAAACGATGAACATACAGAGAATATTACATGATAAAGAGCTTCATCGAATAATTTAGGGGAATTGACTGCAGTATAGAACTGTGTGAGAAATGTGTAGCACGCTTGAATGAAATGAGAAGTCCATACATAATTTTCGTTTCAAGATTATAGAAGAGACTACTTTGTAAACATCGGAAAAATAAAGAGTACTGTCTGCTGGCATATAACTTCGTGTGGCCGTTGGAAGTCAACCGATGTTTCCTCCGTGTTCAGGGAAACCAGTGCAAGAACGGGCGGCAAACACGCCCTGGTTCTGCTTACCAACTGCTATCACGCTCGTTTCTTGCTAGGCTTATTTTTCGGAACTAAAAATGTCGATTGACTTTCAGAGGACCTTAAGGCGTTATGCCCCAGAAGGCAGTACTTTCCATAACCACGGCTGTGAGAACAGCAAATCCTACATCGGAAATATAAATGAAAATAAGATATACAAAGGTATATAAGTTATGCCATCTACACAACAATATTCTCTATTTAGAAAACAAAGAAGGCTCTGCTGTATCAACATTTGCTTATATTGCTTTGCTTATTGTAATGTAAGCAAATGTTGATACAGCAGAGCCTTCTTTGTTTTCTAAATAGAGAATATTGTTGTGTAGACTGCATACCTTATATACTTTTGTATATCTTATTTATGACACACAACAGGATACACATTATTAAGATTTTAAATGAAAATGCTACTTAAAGAAAGGGGTTGTATAGGTGTGGACGCGATTCACCTCGTTACCAATAGCTTTCAGTTATGGGCTATTGTGACGACGGTGAGGAGCCCTCAGGTTCTGCAGAACTGGGGGATTTCCTTATCAGCTGGTTAACTATCAATAATTGGAAGAATATAATCTGTAATTTTCGGGTTAGTTATTCGAATTTAGTCTGTACCGTGGTACCGTGGCAAAGGCTTTTATTTCTTTTCTGTTTACCTGGGGTCGTGGTACTTTATGTCGTTCTCCTATAGCCTCTTTACCACTGGAAAAGAGTCCATGCAATGTTTGGATTCCTCCAAACTAAACGGCGTTGCATCCTGGAAGACCGTATTATTGGTTCTTACAAGTTCTCTTATCGCAACTTAAACTTTGCATGTTCCTCCTGTGACATTTGGAAGTTTACATGTTTCCTTTCAGTCTTAAGAACGTCAATTCTCACTTGACAACCCGACTTGCCTGTGTAATTTGTCTATGGCTCGTGCGTTTATTCCGAGAACCAATCTAGGATTTTGTGTAAAAGGAAGGAATTCTAATCATAGTCTGAAGTTCATGAAACTCAAAAGTGTCATATTCTAAATTTGCAATAAGGTGTTTATCATGTTTGATTAGAGAACAAGGCTTTGTGGAGCCATTTTTTCTGCATAGTTGTTAAACACAGTTTAATCCAGACAAATTACAGCTGAATAGAGGGAAGTGAATTGAATTTTCACTTGTAACGTTGGCATCGCCGGTCACGGTAGCCGAGCGGTCTAAGGCATGTACTGTCTTCGCTCGCTTGGAAACCGGGATCGTGGGTTCGAATCCCACTCGGGGCATGTATGTTTAGTTTGTGTGTGTGCGTTTTTCTGTGTTTGTGTATAGGTAGAGGCCTTGCGAAGAGCTGATCACCCGCCCAAGGAGTCCTACCGAATGTGTAAGATCTAGAAATACCGAAGTGAACGGAGAAGTTCATGGAGGTAGGCCTAGGCCCACTGGGGCTGTAGTGCCAAGGGGAAAAAATTCTGGCATAACTAAAATTTGTTTAACTGTCGTAGATGTCATAGAGTCTGGAAACTAAACGTTCAGAATCTTCCTGGGGGTAAAGGGCTGCCGGCGCGTAAGTCTGACGACTTCACCGCCATCTGTTAGCCAATTGTCTAGAAATTGTGGGAGCCTCGACCTCTCACAACCCTATGGGCCTCCAGGGCCTGTTACAGGGATAGATTTACTTTTGCCTGCCCTTAATTAAGGATTCGAATTCACTTCGTTAAATCAGTAAGCAGATCAATGCGTTTAGAAGGAACTGTGGAACATGGCAAGGTGCACGTCATACAAGTTTCACTGATGCTGAGACTATGTGGATCAAAGAGGTGGAAAACAGCAGGAAGCGGGAGACATTTTTATAATGACGAGCTTCACCAAATATTAGTAGGTAAATCGAAGGAGGATGAGACAGACAAATATGTAACATCGCAGTCGATAAGAGAGGCATACAACAGAGACCACATGGGGGATCTGCGCATAGATGAGAGAATATTATTAAAAGCTATTTTATCAAAGAGTTTGAGTTCATTAAAGAACAGAAGGACGGCGTCCTGGCCTGCAGTTCATTGAGAGATCGGTGTAGATTTATGAATTACATAATTTCAGACTACGTATTTGACTGATCCCAACATACAGTTGGGTAGCCGAGCGGTCAAAGGCATGTACTGTCTTCGCTCGCTCGGAAGCCGGGATTATGGGTTCGAATCCCACACATGGCATGGATGTTTTGTATGTGTATGTGTTTAGTGTGTGTTTGTGCTGCCCTGTGTTTAGGTAGAGGCCTTGCGACGAGCTGATCACTCGTCCAAGGAGTCCTACTGTCTCTTAAATGATCAAAATGAGAAAACAACCTCAACACCGTAGGGGATTAAGTAAGCAAGTAAAAAAAATGTTGTACATTAAGGGGATTATTTGAATTACTGCCCAGGACTGAAACTAGACAACTAGAATGATGGATGGACCGACAGGAATTTGATCCACAGGACCACCCGTAAATTTTTCTCTTTGAAATGCCTGTATAAAATCAGTTTACATGTTACTAATTTTAGGCTTTCGCGATGATTAATTGTCGATGCTAATTCAGTTCTTTGTTGTTGACACAACTGGAGGTGGGTAGCGACATTGCTCACATCCACCCGGCTTTAACAAGCAAGAGTTGAATTGGCATCTGTAGTTTACATGTTTCAAACATGCATTTTGGAATAATATAAAACTTCCCTTTAATGATAAATGTTGAAGCTGTAGCACTACGTCATTAAGGCGTATGGGGAAGTGGACTTATAGATCCACTTTTTCTTGACCTTAGCACTAGTTGAAGGTGAGTGATCAGCTTCACGCCCCGGCTGCTTTTCCTCGGTGAAAGAACCATCGATACCCATTGAATAGGAGGCTGGGTGGGCCCCCGGAACCAGTCTGGACGACGTGGATGAGATAAATATTTCACCTTACTGGGACTCGAACTACGACCCCTCGGTCATAAAACTTACCTATAACTACACTATATCTGTTGTCCAGCAGACATATTTTTAAGTGTCTTAGTGACTATAGACGGGTTTTGGATTGGTGAATAGATTAATTAACACCTTACACAATCAACTCGTACTTGCAAGCAATACAGCGCTATCGCTGATTTACACAATTTACACTCCACAGTTACACACGCACTAGGGTTCCCCGTCTTCACTTGTCGTATCCTGATAACGCAATTAAAACAGTCTCACTGTGACTAGATCTTCACAGGCTGACTTATAAGTTTTCTTCAAATACTAACTTCCCGTGGCTATCTCCTACCGACAACTGACTGAACTCCCAATCTAATTCTCCAATCTAATTCTCTAATCTACTTCCAGCTACAAATACATTTGTTATATAGACACGACACGGACCACACAGGAAACACATGTCATGTGCCAGACTACGTGTTCATTGGCCAGTTACAAGCACTTGGCCTGACGCGGACCACATAGAAAACACCTCTTCCGTTGTCAGAATGCGTGTCTACTGGTCCGTTGCCCAGCACTGGGCAGGACGCGGATCACATAGAAAACACTTCCTCCAATACCCTTTCTATTGTTGCATGCGCGTATTTTTGGCGTTGCCTAGAAATGTGCCTACATACAATATTTATGTAATTTCATCCCTTGATGTTTCCCTGCGGTTAATGTGCGTAGCGTTTGAATAGAGAACGTTCCAGTGTTGTCGAAATGTAGCAGTGGGGACCGAAAAGCAAGTGGCTGTGTGGCGTACAGACGGGAATATTGCACACTTCTGAGTGTGTCAAATTCTAATGTAGGATTTATGTGAAAGGATTTGACATTTTTGAGGCGGAAGAAGGGGATCACTTGGATACTCCTTGGTGAATGTAATACTAACTCTGATAAGTATTTCTCCCTTCTTTTTATCCCGTCAGAGGACAAACCCAAAGAGCAGCAGAACTCCACCCCAGCACCAAATTTAATTAGTACAGGTGCCCGGATGAAAGTTTCGAAAATAAAAAAAATATATATATCTCGGAAACTAATTGTCATACACGTATCCGGTTTATGTCATCATAAAGGAGAACTATGAAAGTTTTTTTTCATGCCCGGCTTACGCGCAAGCGCCGCCATATTTCTGCCACCATGTTATGAATCACCTGGACAGAGAGATGGCTAGGAGATGGATCGGCAGAGATGAGCCAAATGCTTGGCCTCCTAGGTCGCCAGATGATTTAACCCCACTGAATTTTTTCTTGTGGGGTTATGTGAAGCACATTGTCTACCAGGTTAAGATCAACGAGCTTCAACACCTGAAAGCCCGCATAAGGGACGCTATGGCTGCTATAACACCAAACATGCTGATCGTCTGGATATTTGTCGTGCCACCAAGGGAGCCCACATTTAAATTTATTGAAAAAGTTATATACGCAGAAAAAACTTTGGTAATTTCCCTTTGTAATGGTGTAACCCATAAATGTATATAATAAATTATTTCTGAGGTATAATAATTTTATTATGGATACCTTTCATCCGGACACCCTATATTGTCAGATATTTTTTAATTCTTCAGAGGCGAAGACCGTACCATAGCTCAGACTGCTAGACGCCGACTTCCGACAGCGGCGGTCAGGTTTCGATCCTGGTTACTGCCAGGATACTGCGTTGAATGTTTGTTTTGTCAGGGCCGGCGTTACAGGTAGCCAGCTGCTTGCATGGGTGTATTTTTTATACTTGTAGCACACGTCCCACATTAGTTCACAGTAGCAGCAGCGTATCTTTACGCATTTTTCGTGGTTCTTGCAGTCTCTACAAACGCGTTCCGAGACATTCCCTCAAATTATAACGAGACCAGTTCCTTTCATATAAAACTAAATTAATTATGAATTAATAATCACATCATGCGACGCAATAGAGTCTGAGCTACTAACGTCAGTAATTAAGCCACAAATGTAATAAAAATGGACATAAGCAGTATTTTCTTTAATTCGCTTGTTGGAGGGTGGAGTCCAGCTGGATCCACTCGGCACAGCGGCCACTGATTGGCCTATTGTACCTGCCCCGGGTGATTATGATGATGGAAAACTTGGTGGAATGAAGATTGGCAGGGGAAACCGAAGCACTCGGAGAAAACCTGCCCCAGCGCCACTTTGTCCACCATAAATCCCACTTGACCAGACCCGGTATCGAACCCGGGCCACCGCGGTGGGAAGCCAGCGACTAACCGCTTGAGCTATGGCGCGGCCTTCACATACGCAGTGCTACTCTTGAGTGTTTTAATGACCTCAGTGCAAGAACATATAACGGTATAATTAATTAGGTAAATTCTGAGGCTTTCACAGTCTTCTCTATCAGTAGCTTTGATGTTGATTTAGAAACCCAACACTGAAAAAGTACTGTCTTCTGGGATATAACGCTGTACAGTTCAAAGCCAACTGACGTTTCGGAGGATTATATTGCCTCCATCTTCAGGGTTGAATAAGCTGAGCCAGACACCAGCGTGAAAGCAGGTTGCAGGTCGCAGCTGTGTCTTCATCACGCTAAGTCACTGTCCCTTCTGCGATTTATTTCATGACCTCATAGACTGTACAGCGTCGAAGAGGAGGACGATCGACGAATGACGAATTACAGTGGATCGGAAAACACCATCTTGTTCCATAAGTCAAAGTTCTACGAAATATTTTAGAAAGACAAAACTGTTTATTGCCTTATTTATTAGATTTCGAGATGCTGACAAGCATTCCTACGGAGATAAATATGAAGTCGTAAAGGGAAGGCAGCACAAACACAAACAGGCCGCTCTGTACAGATGTAGAAATGCGGAAGTCCTGCAATACAAATTTGAATGTTCCGCAACGAACTTGAGAAGACTGTTGATGTTGGAACTCAACTGCCGCTCCCGTGTAACTTCGAGATAAAGAGGAAGCATCCACATATCTAATAAGAGGAGTTCTGCTTCATGTTTTATTAATCGCATTAATACTGTCAATTGACTTAACTTTAACGCTTCGTTGTAACATTCTAAAGAACTGTAGTTTGAAATATAGCCGGGATTACTTTTCTGTCTTTCATTAACCTTGATAGCTCAATCAGTGTAGTGATTGATTAGAGATTAGATGGCTGAGGTTCGACTTCTGGCAGGGGCGGGACCTGTCTCGTCGTCGTATCCCGCTATCCACTAAGCGACGGAGATTCTATTCGCTTGGTAAAACGGCTGGCGAGTGAGACAAATTGCCTCTATCCATTATCCAGATGCAGAATTCCTGGACTATACTCCCACTCCCACATAAGACTTTATGACATAATGCTGAGTTAAGCATAGGGTAACTTCTCAATTACCTTTTGTTAATTATCCTTATTGGCGAATATCGGCCCTTGTCAATTTGTTTTACAGTGGACAGGAAATGCGTCATATGTTAATAAAATCTGCACAATTTTCGAAGACCCCTATTAACACCTAACATCGGAGCCCTGCGTCAGTGTTGCTAATGTCCTCCATTCTCGTCATGTTAACACGACCGCCATGTTGATATTACTTGTAGGGAATAAAACAAGATGGCTGCCGTTTGTATGATATGCATATGACGCAATCCTGTATTTAAGCATCCTGTTTCATTATTATATCTAAAACTGTTTATGTACTACACAATCCGTCAACAATGCAACAAATTGTTCCTTTTTTCTTTCACTTTCACTTTCGACACACAATGTTTCGGCCATAAATGGCCATCTTCTGGCGTCTTGCTCTGCTAAAACTGCTACGCTGCGCTAATGCTAAAACTGCTACGCTGCGCTAATAATATCCAATCATCACATATGCAACTGCATGCTTCAAGATTCAAAATGTAACATAACAACGGGCTTACGAATAGAAAAATAGGTCGCTGCCATAAAACATCTGAAGAAGAGGACACAGATCTGAACAAGTGGACGACGTCCCTTGTGAGGTGTAATAAGAATTTTACAAAATTGAAAGAACATTTTAATAGATTTTGTTTGATTTAAATTAATTGAACTACAGCGTGTGCTGTTTTAGCGCATACCAATTGACTACGAGTATGACGTTTTGGATCATGAAGCGTGCAGTTGCATATGTGATGAATGGATAATATTAGTGAAGTGTAGAAGTTTTAGCATAGTATAATACCTGAAGATGGCCATTTAGGGCCGAAAAATGTGTTGAAAGTGAAAGTGAAAGAAAGAAGGAACAATTTGTTGCTTTGTTGACGGACTGTGTAGTGCATAAATGGTTTTAGTTATGCATATGATGATTTAGAAAAAACCCTTAATTCGCTTAAAATTTACGACGCACAGACAGGGACGAAGATATGGGCATAATTATACGTATCATAAGTTTGTCTTTACCTCTAAAATGTCAGCCGTCTAAGAGTAGTTACTACTGGATTATAAATGTTACCTTTACCTGGTCATATTCGAACGTATGTAATGGAAATTATCAGATATTGACTACAGCAGCTGTTGGCTGTGAATGCTATCTGCAGTATTGGCACGGTTGACGTGCCCACAATTTAGCGGGATAGGAAACAGGAAGCATATGGCATGCAGCCACCCCAAGAATTCAGTGTCTGTACCGCACCCTTCAGTTTGTTATGCCTACTGCACGTACTGATATGTCAGAATCGAAGCTCGATATTCCCAGCAAACCTACACACGCAAACATCTGTGAGTGCATTATTCATATAGGGTCATAGGAGTTCTGCACCGCTAGTTCTAGATATTTGTATTCGGGGGGATATCAGGATTGAATCTCGGACGGGTTATCGGCTATTCTGACTGGGATTTCTCCTAGCTCTCTGCGTCTCTCCAGGCGACTAGCAGACAGTATCTTGAAATAGACCTCATCAGTTTGAACATTCTTACGTATTCATAGCTCTGACCTTCTCACTCTATTCCAAGATGTAGGTCTACGTCTTCTGTAGTTAAAAGAAATAAAATAAATAATTTATATTGTCACTTATGAGGGGTAGCGTGACGAATAATTGTGACTTCTGAATTTTTATGACTGAATTTATTGGAAGTCTCTGTTACAGTTACAGTTGATTATAACAGCTCACGAATGGGGGAGACGAGGAATGCATATAGGATATTGGTGGGAAAGCCAGAAGGAAAGAGAACACTGGGAAGACCAAGGCATAGGTGGGTGGACAATATTAAAATTGATCTTAGAGATATAGGATGGGATGTTATGGATTGAATTGATCTGGCTCAGGATAGGGACTAATGGAGGACTCTTGTGAACACGATAATGAACCTTCGGGTTCCATAAAATGCAGGGAAATTCTTGAGTAGCTGCAGAATTGGCGGCTCTTCAAGAAGGACTCAGCTCCATGTGTAAATAAGATGTAAGTAAGTATATTGATAAAGAAGAAGAGTGAAAAGATGTTTAATCTGGAGTACGCACGTTTTCTGGGCTGAGGTTCTAGTTCATGTGATAACCACCGAAAATGTTAGTAATGTGTACTATGAGTTTAAGAGGTGTGGCAATATACGTACATATTCCCACCCTGAGAAGTATGCGGCTCAAAACAGTAACCTCAAAGCCGATGATAAGTTCCAACCGATCGGATCCTTTCAGAATGTCTGTTATCTCGCTTTCATCTCATTTCAGTGATTTGTTAGTAGTTATTTATCACATTAAGACATCTTTGATTTTCAGTTGCTATTCTACGTGACACTGAAACACCGGCGAGCAAGCGCAAGGTAACAAATACTTGCCACGTAAAATTTGAAAAACAATTTAACGAACCTATGAATCTTTGTAGTGATATTTGACCGGGAAAAATGTTACTTTCTGCTAAGTAAATTACTTCATAGTATTTTTAAAATTGTATTGTACTGCGTCCAGTAACTTTCGTTCAGTTAGGGCCGCGCCATAGCCCAAGCGGTTAGTCGCTGGCTTCCCACCGCGGCGGCCTGGTCAAGTGGGATTTGTGGTGGACAAAGTGGCGTTGGGGCAGTTTTTCTCCGAGTACTTCGGTTTCCCCTGCCAATCTTCATTCCACCAATTGCTCCACAATCACCCTCACCTATCATCTGGGGCTGGTACAATAGGCCAGAAGTGGCCGCAGTACAAGGGACTTAGTCCCACCCCACTAGCAATAAAGAAAACTTTCATTCAAATAATTGAGAAATTACAAAGTGCGGAAGATTTGAAATTCAGGATTGTCGCAAGTGGGCCAATGGGAACCAGTAACATTCAAAATATGCGATAACGGAATAACAGATTGCCTGGATTTTAATTATTCATAAGAGTACTTCCTCGCAAAAAGTTCATGAACTAAGCACATAATTATATACATCCAGGCTTAATATTCTCACGAAAGCAGACGCCACACGCTAGTCTTCCTTAAATTTGTTCATGCAGCTGCAAACGAACAGTGCAGAATTATAAAATATTTACCTGTATGTTCTTGTGTGTGAAATGATAGTAAGAGGTAGAAAAGTAACTTTAGTTTTAAATCTGTGCTTAATTAAGCAACAAACCAGGAAGAAGTATGTGGCAGTGGACGTATAGCTCCACGAATTCTTAACGTTGGCAATATATGAAGGCGAGTTTTCAGCTTCATGGCCAGGCTGCCTTACTTCCGTTGAAAGAGTCCCCGGTACCAACTGCCTAGGAAGCTCTCTAGACTCCAGAGCCAGTCTGGAAGCTGTGTAGAAGAGAAAAATCTCTCTCCTGCCCGATATCAAATCCAGATCCTTCGGTCATCTAATCTAGAGCCTGGTCATTATATTGATTGAGCTATTCTAGCTCATTAGAAGAGACGGGCGGGGATGTATCTTCAGTTGTCAGTACAAAGCTTTCTTAGCTATCCCTGTATCAGGCCATGGAGACCCATAAGTTTGTGAGACGTCGAGGCTCCCACATTTTCTATACAATTGGCTCACAGATGGCTATGAAGTTGTCAGTCTTACAGGCCGACCAGCAGCCCTTTACCCACAGGAAGATTCCTGGTACTCATCTGTTAGAGCGTGAGTTGACCTCAAGGTCGTATTGTGTCTTGAAGGTTTAGGTCGATTAGAAAATCCAGTGACCTCATCGGGAATCGAAACTGCGACCAGCCGGCTTGTAGCATCGTGCCTCAACTAACTAAGCTACCGCGGGTCGCTTTTTAATAAGAAAATCGGTTTCAGTAAGCTGTCATATTATCTATTCTGTACCGGTTTGCTCTGGCGCAGAATTTAGTGGTAGCGTTGTCTAGAAATAATGTATGAAACTAAGTAGCTCTAGGTTTGCAAGGGGTGACAAACGCTCCAGAAAGTTCAAAAGCCACGCCTCAAGCTCGGGCTGTGAAGATAGTGCCTTAACTTTCTTCGGTGCAGCATCACTCTATGTTGAAGACACTTCCCGCTCATTAACAGCGCGTCATATGTTTGACGCTAAAAGCACTGTCAGTTTGAGACAGCCTGTAATTGCTAACGAACTCGGATATTGATCAGATTAGGCTGCTGAGAAACTTCGCAAACTCGAATATCGGTATGCAGTGGGTCGTTGAGAGCGCGTGAATATGAAGTGAAATTGTGCGTTACAGGTCGACACCGCTTGACGAGAAAGTCATATTTCAACGGTCAGGGTTCGCGCTCAAGGCGTTGATACCTCAGTCACACTTAACTCATTTTGATAAACATCAACATCGCTGCATAATGGTACAACTAGAATAAACAGCACACGCATGATTGTACGTCTGTCTGACAGTCAGTCTTCTATCCTCGTGTTTAACGAACTTCGGAATGGAGTTAAATTATGAAAATCAGATAATAATGAATCAGATAGACTTGAACGGATTCTGAGGATGGTGTATACTGTACTTCTTTTGGCTTATTTTGGACTTCATCCATCGTCTAGTATGTAAAAGACAACGACGTTTCGGAGACTGGATCTGTCTCCGTCTTCGGGTGGGTAACTAGCTCTTTCTAACGGGCCCAACTGAGTAGGTTTATCCTTCCCTACCCACCGGAAGACGGAGACAGATCCAGTCTCCGAAACGTCGTGGTCTTTTGTTTTTACATACCAGACGATGGATGAAGTCCAAAATAAGACAAAAGAAGTACATTAATGAATCAGTTCATAAAAAGAACATTATTGTAAACAAGGACACATTTTGGAACTCAGAACCATTTTCGACCTTGTTCTAGATTGTATTCGTGCTTAGTAAAACAACAATTGAGAGAGAGAGAGAAAGAGAGTTCGCTCCAAAATAAAAGCAAGAGAAATATTAATTTCTCATATTTTCCACAGGGAATTCAGAATTTGTACAGTGGAATTTAGTCATCTAGCTGTGTAGCGAACAGAACAAGAGGACGGTGGAGAAACCGCATTTTCTGTATATCCAAGCAAAAAAGTAGGAAAAATGTTTACAGTTATTAGTAATATAGAGTAGTGAAGTGTAGCCTGATGAAAGTCAGTCGACGTTTCGGAAGAACATATCGTCCCCATCTTCAGGATCGAACAATAAGCCGAGCAAGAAACCAGCGTAAAAGCAGGTGACAAGGGAAGCGTCGATCGACTTTCAATGGACTACACGGCGTTATGTTCAAGAAGATAGAACTCTTCATAACCACCAGCTGTGAGAACCTCCTACTGCTAGTTCCACTGTGCTTTTATAAACATGTTCTCGCAAAGGATAATATAATTTCGAGTTAAAGAAAATAATCCTAAATGTGTAATATATATTAATATGTTTAAAAAAAGAAACAAAAATTTTAAAATATGAGTCAGTGTATAATGGGGAACAAACTGAGGGCCTCTGTGCATTAATGCAATTTATAGTCTGCTAGATTGCCTGTTCTGAGCAAGTTTGATCTGGGATATACTGACACAGGATTCGGTGGCCGAATATAGTTGTGTGATAATGTTCTCTTAAAACGAATGCATGGAAATATGAAGCTGTAACTCTGTGAAATACACACACATCATACCATTAAACCCCACGCGACGCTCCCACGCTGTGACGATGATATGTACATTTTCAGATTGCAAGAGCAGAATCAGCTTGGAAGCAATCAGAGATGACAAATGAGTGCTCTGAAATTTCAGGTTGGGATTTTCTCATGCTTGAACATCAGAAACACATTTAACTTGCCAACGTCATGTTCTTTTCTTCAATTGGAGGATTTCGAATACAAAATTGACAACAGTCCAATTGAGCATTCGGACGGTCTCTAACGTCCGTGAAGCAAGTTTGTCCAATACGTGAAGTATACGGATCGAGGGTGAGTAGCATAATCTTCTTGGATATATCATCATGCTATGTGATTCAACCATACCGACGTTTCGGAAATAGGTATTTTTTATCGCTGCTGGCTAGCACGGTATACTCTACGATCCTAAAGATTAAGGGGGGCTTTTCTTATGAACAGTCGGTAAATCTCTGCAATATAACATGATGTAGCAGCCCAGGAGACAGAACCGTTCATAATCACCGCTACGGAAGCTTCAAATCACACACTGTGAACGTGTGAGACCAGGGTACTGAGGGGATTTTTCGACCTAGGAGGAAGGTAGTGACAGGAGGGTAAAGGATATTGCATAATAAAGAGTTTCATAATTTTTACTCTTCGCCGAATTAGGGTGATCAGTTCGTGAAGGATGAGATGAACGAAGCTTGCTGCTCCCTTAGGAGGTATATGAGAAATATGTACAAAACTTTTTGTCTCAGAACCTAAGACGTAGAAAAGTAGGTGGAAGGACAGATCTTGATGAAATAGGACGTGATAATGTGGGTTGGATTTCTGTGGTTGTAATAGGGCCGATATGTTGCAAGCACAGTAATGAACTTCTGGGTTTCATATAAGATGTAAATTTTGGAGGAATTTGAAATTCTTGCAGTGGTGATTGTGAAGGTTTCTGTCTTATGTCTAATAGCGTATAGTGGTAAAAGTTAAATTTGTCCCTATGCCTAACTAATTAAGCACTACGTCATGAAGGCGTAGGGGGAGTGGATATATCCACATTTTCTTGACCTTGGCACAAGCCGGAGGTGAGTGGTCAGCTTCACACCCCGGTCGCTTTACCCTGGGGAAAGATCCCCCGATACCCATTTGGTAGGAAGTTGCGTGCTCCTCAGAGCCGGCCTTGACGACGAGGAGAAGATAAATCTCTTGACCCTACCGGGACTCGAGCCCCATCACCTCGGTCGTCCAGCCCATAGCTAGTCGTTATATCAACTACGCTGTCCCGGCTCCGTGATAGCATGTAGTCCTCTGAAAGTCAACCATCGTTTTTGAGGAACATTTTGCCTCCGCCTTCAGGGCCGATGAATAAGCCATGAAGGGAAGCAGCATGGAGCGGGTAGCAAGCAACGCATGCTGGATTCTTGTTTCACTTGTTCTTCTACCGTAAAAATGGAGGCGGGCGACACGTCCTTCTAAAACGTCTGTTGACTTTCAGCGGACCACAAGGAATTATGTCCCAGAAGACAACACTTCATAAAGTTCTTGATCGGCTGAATGTTAATTAGCTTCTCAATAGGANGACCACAAGGAATTATGTCCCAGAAGACAACACTTCATAAAGTTCTTGATCGGCTGAATGTTAATTAGCTTCTCAATAGGAACTTCGTTCCGTTTCGTTCCTCAAGCGTAACAGGTTATTATTCTGGCCCGTTTTCGAGGGTAAATTTTCAACAATCGATACAGGGCACCAGTTACCCAGAACGAAATATCTTATTAATACTGTTTCGTGCTAATTTCAGCTACCCAATGATAATTAAGTCAGGAACTGTCATCAGGTTCACTCAACGTCAGCAAGGTGGCCCTTCTAATTTCAGTACGAATATACAGATTCCGTAACAAAGTTAAGTGACGTGATTAAGTACACTGACAAAGATCAAACTTTTTTGTGTGGTGTTCTTTTAAATATAGAAACGAATTCACTATTTGAAGAAAGCAGTCTTGTGGGATTTGGCACCGTGCTTTACCGTTTCTCACGGTGTTGTCGCTTGCAGATTTCTTATACTTTTTCTTCTACCCTGAAGATGGGGGCGATACGTTCCTCCGAAACGTCGGTTAACACCACATATACACGGTGCCAAATCCCAGAAGACTGCTTTCTNCGTGTTCTTTTAAATATAGAAACGAATTCAATATTTTGCTAAAGTGTGAAGATGAATCTTTCGGAGTAAAGTGCGCACCTTAACTGAAAATAGAGGCGTTGCAAATAGAGCCTTATTTAGAAGAGAACTGGTTATTTATAAGATGTTTCAGTTCTGCTGTGAAGACAAAAGAACATAGGTCTTCTTACTTCTCTGTAAAGATGAATATCAAGAGCGGAAAAATCGGCTGGTGAAGATGAACGGACGGTGAAAACATAAACATATATTTCGTAAACGCAGAAAATCGGGTGGGGGATAGATTCGAAAGTTCCGAGGAAAAGGAACCACTGGATGTTTTCGGGAGGACTGTTGTGTTACAATGTTATCAGCTAAAGAAAGGAATTCAAACTTTCTGCACATCTTCTCAAGAGTAAAAATGAAAATTTATTCCCGGAGGAAGAGGCGATCCTTTTCGGAAAATAGTGAAAGGGCTGACGTTCAGTTTTAAGGAATGTAAAAACAGAATATTCTTTAGTTGAAATGTAAGACGTAGTTGTTCGCCTTGCTGTACAGCTGAAAACTGTCAGAAATGCTGAGTAATTGCCCGAGAGGCAGCCTCGTGTGCAGATGAGGCTTGGGTTCACACCCATTGCAGGATGAAAAAGAGTTGGGTGTAACGGCAAGCAGCAGTGCAGAAGAGCTCTTTAGTTGTTCATGCAGGGGCGGAAGATGGGGTTCGTACGTGGGGCAAAATTTTGTGTAATTAAGAAAAGATTTCAGATTATTATATGACAATATGAACAATACAAATTTCAAGAAGTGGCTGGGAGAAACACTTGTCCCCAGTATGCCACTTGGCTGTAGTTTTAATTGATAGTGCAACATGTCATACGGCAGGAAATCTCCCACTACATCATCTCACAAGGATGATATTATAATGTGACTCCCAAATAAAAATAATTGCCTTTGATCCGTGATAAAATAATGACGTACAAACTGTGAGATTGTACAAACTGCAACATATTTAGGTTGTGAACAGAATTTTCAGGAAAAAGGGTGTACTACGTTGCGACTTTTTCCATATCACTGTGACTCATACTCTGTAGAACTGATATGGAATATACTAAAACAAATAATTGCAGCTAGAAATATTTCTTATGATTCTTCAACTTTTTCGAAAGAAATGACACTGAATAGTTTGGGTGAAATAACGCATGAAGACTGGATGAAATCTTGTAATCACGTGAAGACAATTAAAGAGTAATGCTGGCCCAGTTACTGGAAGAAGCAACTACAAACATGCGCCATAGCTCAAGCGGTTAGTCGCTGGCTTCCCACCACGGCGGCACGGGTTCGTTCCCGGGTCTGGTCAAGTGGGATTTGTGGTGGACAAAGTGGAGCTGGGGCGGGTTTTCTCCGAGTACTTCGGTTTCACCTGCCAATCTTCATTCCCCCTAATTCTCCATCATCATAATCACCCGGGGCAGGCTACAATAGGCCAATCAGTGGCCACCGTGCCGAGTGGACCCAGTTGGACTCTACCCCCCACTAAACGAATTAAAAAAAAAGTATGAACTAAAATGTACAGAGAATATGGGACATCTCTGTCTTAATCTTTGGTTAAAATGTATTTTTCTTAAAGGACTCTCTGTGTACATGTAGTAACGTGGTCATGCTCAGTGCTATTTTATGTCTAGGAGGGCTCTCACATTGTACAATTTAATATAAAATAAAACTTTATCATAAGGTTGTTGTTGTTGTTGTTATTGGAGAGGGTGGGTTTCCCCGTGCACTTAGACCAAATGTTTGTCCATTGTGCGTCCCCCTGTGATATTCTACCAGTCTCTATACCCTACCGGTACTGGTGCATACCATCAGTCCCGACTCGGCCAGCGAGTTCGGCCTCTACTGGCTCAGCGGTATCTCGATGCTTCCCCCATCTACCAGAGGCGTTAGAGACTACTGTTGGGCGGGAAATGTCCTGAATTTGGCTCAGAGGTCCCCTTGAGACATGAGGTTCTTTTACGTGCCGTAAAGCTACGACACGGGACCCACGGCTTAAAGTCCCTCCCAGAGGACTTGTTCCCTGAAATTTTTCGCCCTTAAAAATTCCACGACCTCCGCCGGGTTTGAACCCGCGTACCTTGAGTCACGAGGTGGGAACGTTACCCCTAGACTACGTTATTGCATAAGCCAGACTACTTTCTTCTATATTAACATACAGTACCAAAAAAAACGTATACATATAGCTGCATCGGATAGCTACTAAGGTTTCATAGAAAACAACGATGTTATAAATTTCGAATTACATTAATATCTTGGAATGAAACACATTAATGAGGGCCTACTTTATTTATAGTCCCGCACATTAAATAAGTGAACGTGTAAAACCTGACCGTCATGTGACGTATTCTACACATTTCTTGCAGACAATAATACCTGAGCTCTCTGTTGCGTATTTGTCGCACGTACTTTATAGCCAGGAGATCCTGGGTTCGTATCTTAATTGGGATCCAAGGCATCTTGACCGAGATTTTCGTCAGACTTTACGATGGCCGTAGTATCTTCGCAGGCTATGATCGCGTTTTTCCAGTTACATAGCTGTTCACCGTTCATGATCATCTTTTCATTTTATTCAGTACCGTGTAGATTATCTGAGTCAGTGCCAGTACATAATCTACCAAACTAGAAAAAATATAAAACTCTAGATTGAGGAACATCGAGTTGGGCGAACTAACAAAGTACATAAAGTTTTACAGTGTTTTTTTTTTCAAAAATCTGTGAACAAACAAGCATTAAGAGTGTTTCTATAAACCTAAATAAGTTCGGTGTTCTAGCACTTCATTGCCAACCAATTGTGTGTGCATATTTACTTTCTGCTGTATCATCCAACTTGAAACAAATCCACGGATTAGCTTTCCAAGTGTCCTTACCATTCTAAACGTAAAATAGCTCGACATACGCCACTCTTCTTGTGAGCAGAACTGTTGGGTGTTCGGAACGTTCGCTGAAAACTTCATATTCATGTTATTCCCTTCTTCCATTGCAGAAGCTGTTCTCTTTAGACAAAAAGAGAACAATAAAGCAATACAAAACTGTTTCACAAATTGAAACTCTCTCTCAAGAGTTCTCATGTGTTGTAAATATTAATTTTGTGATTTGCCCTTACTGATGGAAGGAAATCCGTGTCAATACGGAAACTTGTCTCTGAATTTTTGTGTCTCACATCGGCGAAGAAATCAATTTTGGTCACGTTTTGTGGGAATCTCCAATTAATTTATCCCTCTTATTTCGCGCTGAAAATCACGAACGAAGTCGGTGAAGGTGTAACCAAACGAACTTATATTCTGAAAGTACCCGGTTTGAATCTCGGTCTACATATCGGTTGGCCTAACTGAAGTTTCTCGTAGTTTTCTTCAGCGTCTCCGGACTGCAGTATCTCGGAATAGGTTCTACTGCCTCGTTCTCATCATTCACAACCAACGTTCCATCCCATTCCAAGCTGAATGTCATATATAGCTGAAACAGTAATATAAAGTCATTTATGAATCTATCCATCTCTATACACGTTCTTAAATATTGTCACGGACCGATTTCTTCTGACGTGTTTTCAAATATTCCACATATATATTCTGTCTGATATGGTTCTCTAGAAATCTGATCATCTTCTCTGTATATTAGAAGATATTTCGTAAGCAGAATCTTTAGTGCCAACTTTAGCGGATTGAGGGTGTCGCGTGGTCAGAGCAACGAATCCCCATGGCCGTTATATTTGGTTTTATAGCCCGGAGCCGCTATTTCCTTAAAAGAACTCCTTAATTATCTTCCCGAGGTTGAATGGACCCGTTTCAGATCCACTGCTTCTCAGAAAATCTGGTAGCGCCGGGAATGAAATCCGAACCTCTGGATCTGTAGCCAGAAACTCTGACCACTAGACCACAGAGGCGGTCACTAACTTCGCCGACAAGCGGCGGTCGCTCGGTCCGTGTAGTTCGCTTGCGGACTAAAACCATGGAATTTGTTTGTTTCATAGGCAGAAACGTATTATGAACTGTGGCGTGCATTGTATGTAACGTGTTGAGTTCTGGCTCGGGTTGTCCTTGCAGACATAATACATTTTTAAATTTACGGGAACGGAGAGAACATTGGCATATTCACAAAAGATAACCTCATCTAACACCTACCAGTTCGTATCTTCAGACACCCAGCCATAGCAATTTTTTCTGTAAGACAGTGATTCTCCATAAAACATAAAATAGTAATATAAACAGTTCAGATTATAAATATTATATTTCCATCTGCCTTTAATTTGGAGATGAGTTGAATGCTAAGGAGCATTCGTTAAATTGCGTCATAGCTACAGACTATACGACATGACAGTGATTAGGTTATTGACTGCCTGTCTAGGAACAAGACATAATTCACTTAAGGGAGGTACCGACTTAAAGCTAGGAATTTTAAAATAAATTGATAATCTATTTCTGCCCTTGTTCCAGGAATAATCCGTGTATATACTATCGGCTATTTAAAATTATTATGTATTTTCAGTACAACGGAATATGGAACAAATGAAACGAAGAAGAATTCAAGGCAAGTTATGAAGAGTTCTGTATTATGAGATGTTATGTCGTGTGCGTCGGAGAACACCAAATGTTCTGGGGGAATACGTATGTCGCAACCGCGTTCAGGACCAAGGAATAAACCAAACAAAAGTCCAGCGATCACAGACGGCAAGCTGAGTTGGATCCTGAAAACTGACACGATATGTGCTTCCGAAACCTCAGTCTCTCTCCGAAATACACAGCTTTATAGCCCCCAGGACCGTATATTTTACAGTTACCGCCCTCAGAATCTCTAATCCAACATTGCAATTATGTATACTGCAATATTGAAATGGATCTTAGAGAGGTAGGATGGGATGGTAGGGATTGGATTGATCTGGCTCAGGATAGGGACCAGTGGAGGTCTCTTGTGAACACGGTAATGAACCTTCAGGTTCCATAAAATGCTGGGAAATTCTTGAGTAGCTGCAGAATTGGCGGCTCCTCCAGAAGGGCTCAGCTCCATAAGTAAGTAAGTAAGTATGTACTTTTATGTTAGCATTTGCAAGTCTACAGCGCTAATATAGTACTTCATACTTCTACGTAGAATTTTCAGAGTTGTGGCTTAGCTTGTAATTTATGTCGTTATTTATTCTTTAAAGAAACAAAGATCATCACTGAAAAGGAAAAATTGCAAAAATATTGTCTTATTTTTAAGGTAAACATTACGATTTCATATTATGTATTATGACGTGTTGACCAAATGCTACTCTCGATAAACACGTTCCCGCTAAGACAGATTTTTGGTACACAGCTCGTTGGTGGATAACGCGTACAACAATACGCGGCAATAACGGACATCCAGTGTTAGGCAACAGGGTTCAGAAGTTTTAAGAGAATTGTTAAAGAATACTTAGAAGTCAGCCTGTGAAGACTTAACGTGTGATTTGAAGAATTTATGTGTGCTGTAACACAGTGATAACTTGAGTGTGACTGATATAACTCCTGTGTTAAAATATTGTAAAGCATAGCCATTGTTAAGATCTGTTACCTAGCAACGACTACTGAAACCAGAGGTTGAAGAATTTATTTTTATGTGCTATAGTTTCAGTAATTTTCAGAGTGTTATAATTATTTGTAGTTACGACCTGTGGGTGTCCAATAAATCTGTTCATCAACTCCAGAACCGATTATTATTAGTCACGCTGACCCAGAATACATGAAAATAGTCTTAATATTTTGTGCCATTAAGAAGTTTTGTATTATGTAGCACTATAATAATTACTGTCCTTCCATGCCACACAACTTGATAGATGATATGTATCTACCGCACTACACAGCATCGCAAACCAAAAAAGCAGTATTCATAGTCACTACAGTGAGAACCTCAAATCTTACGTGTTTCACTGAAGTTTGGGCTCCTTGAAATGGGTGAATATGAAGCACCGATATTAAGTTAATTTGCACAGTTTTTGCGTAAGAAAATGTTGTAGCCTACCAGACTCAGAGCATTACACTTTGTGAGAAGCGTCTGATTCCTGCCATCACATCCGCAACATTTCGAATACAGAATTTTTCATAAATCTGACATGAACTAGTAATTCAGACATTACTGACTGAGCGGGTTGGCTCAGTGGTAACGCTCCAGACGTACTCGCGAGGTTGCTTGGTCAGACCGTCGGCTATACTGTCTGTGGTTCTGCGTGGTTTTCCTCGGCACCCCCAGAAAATATGGGCACAGTACTTCGTTTAGGCCACGACCGCTTCCTTCTAAATCCTTGCCAGCTAACCATGCGATGTTACATAGTCTGAGATACTGACAGCACCCTACAGCATTCTCCCCCCCAAAATAAAAATTTTACTACGAAGTGAAGCGTGTAAGATCCATGTCCTCTGATATCAACCTTGTGAACAAAGTGAGGCGTAATCTGAAATTTTCAGCATAAAACTATTTCAGTATTAAGAGTGAAAATAATTGATTATTGTATTTTCACAATTTTCCCAACTTTGAAGAACCATATATATGAGACAAACTCCGTCTTAAGTGCAACAATTTTATTGTAGTCCTTTCTTCTTCCCTTCCTCCACACTACATGTTTCGGCCCTAAATGGCCATCATCAGGTGTGTATTCTTACGTAGCTGCTACAGTGCCCGTAGTTTAAAATTTAAAATTTCCACATACATACATACAATTTCCAATTGTATGTATGTATAAAATCTTTGTTAACCTACACGCGTCAATTTGATTTCTAAAATTTGCACTTTTTTAAAACTTCAATTCAAATTAAAATGTCTATAAATTTTCTTTTCTTTTTCCAAATGTTTAAAAAATAAAATTTTCTCGGTGTACACGCCCTATGTCTATAGTGCTGCAGCGGCTACTTCTTGTTTAATCGCTGTTCAGGTATTGTTCTGTGTAGGCTCTCTCTGTGTGTGTCGCTGCTTATCTTTAATACGTGTTAATGAAGAACCACATAATCAACTGTAATGGCGGTACGGGGACAACTGAATTGCTGTATATTTGCTTTGGAAGGCGTGAACGTGGGGAATTGGCTTTGTGCATACATACCGAATTCGACAAATTCAACTTCCTGACAAAGCACTTGCGTATAAAATTTAAACATAAGTCTGTCACGGGCCTACATGTCTAATGCAAATATTGAAATTAATTACTGGAGTGGAGGAATATAGTATTCATTTCCTGTTTCATTCCAAGCGATTCACAGTTCGAAGCGTTTCACAATATCACGTAAAAGCAAATACTTTTAATTAAATTGTTGTTCAGTTGCTGGGAGCCCAGGGCGAACAAGCGGAAATATGGATGTTTCAGAGAAAGTTCTGAGAAGAACATCTAGACCTTAGAAAGAAGAAGTAATTTGGAGGTGAAAACAATTACACAACGAGAAGCATCATAGCTTATACTGTTTACCAAATATTGTTATCAGACTATCAAATCAAAGAAGATGACATTGTCAAAGAATGCAGCACGCATGAGGGAGGTATCGAATTAATGTTTTTTTTTTCCTTGGCACTACAGCCCCAGTGGGCCTAGGCCTACCTCCATGAACTTCTCCGTTCAGTTCGGTTTTTCTAGATCTTATACATTCGGTAGACTCCTTGGGCGGGTGATCAGCTCGTCGCAAGGCCTCTACCTGTACACAAACACAGAAAAACGCACACAAACATCCATGCCCTGAGTGGGATTCGAAACCACGATCCCAGCTTCCGAGCGAGCGAAGACAGTTCATGCCTTAGACCGCTCGGCTACCGTGTCCGGCGCATCGAATTAATACGAACTGTTATTTAGAAGTCCTGAAGGGAAGTTGCCTCTTGGCAAACCTAAGTGTAGATGGAAGAATAATTATAATTCTTTATTAGAGTCCGTCACAACACAGCAATACAATGGTCAAGGCTAAAATTAGCTTAGCTACATGTTTCGGCTATTAAAGCCATCATTAGCCAAACACGTGATTACCATATTTGCAAACTACTGAACTGCAATTGCATGTAGCTAAGCAAATTTTAGCTTTGATCATTGTATTGTTGTGTTGTGACGGACTCTAATAAAGAATTGAATATAATAACACAACAGGGTGCACGAAAGGGAAGAATAATTCTTAAATTGCCAAAGGAGGAGGACATGTACTTCAATTGACCAAAACGGGGCAGTGCCTATTGACGGTTTCTTGTGAACATAGCAACAAACTTTTGAGTCTCGTGGAATTAATTACCTAGTGCGACATGGCTTCTGTTACACTTTGTCGCAAGGGATACAGACGTCATCCTTGCGTTCACAGAACTGCTTTTATCAGCTGAATTATGTAACAGCTCCGTACACCACCAGATCCAGTTTGACAGTGGCTAACCACCGAGATTTTTTTTTTAATATTTATTAAAAGAAGCGTTTTGTGAAAAGACGATGTGGCTCCAAATATGGTCGAAATTTACTTGCACATTATTTAACATACTTTGGAGTCTCGACACTTCGAGTGCCGCAGAGTTGAGGTTCCTATTCTTCTGAACATTATTCTTTTTTTATCGGAAAACTTAAAATGCAGAATGCATACATCGTGAAGGGTGAAAGAAAGGAGAATATAACAAAAAAACGTGCACTCTACTAATGTAATTATTCAGTTCACTTTGGTTTGCTTCTGGTCTATAGGCTACTATTTCATTTGACCAACACGGAAAGTTGAATATAATGAACAAAATTTTGGGTGCTTTTGCTAAAGAATTGTCGAACTTTAATTCGGTTTTACACTCACGCCCTCCTGATATCATGTATCAACATGTGTTCCATTACCAGCGGCGTAGTTCAGTCAGTATCTAATTGTTGGTTTGTGGTGTCATGTAGACACTGATTTGGATTCAGAAAACAATTGGATTTGTTCTGATAAAATTTGCACCGACCTTGGAAGCATTAATCTGTGTGATTTAAAGAACGTAGTGTTTAAACTGAAATGTAATTACGGAGCTAATCTGTTGAAATCATAGGAAGGATTTGCCTAATATCAAGGATTATATTCCGGCCTTGTTTCGGACGTGTTAGATTTCCGATTTAAAACTACACTGAAGTCATTTATGAACCCCATGCAGTCTAGTCAACCTTTAGTTCTTGTACCTATTACCTCCGCTGTATACGGTCTTTATTCGGCAATTGTTATTAACCCATCGAGGGATTCCCTGCTTTTGTGTAATCCGAACGTTGTTCAATGCCGTCACGAAACCTGCCATTGATCCCATTCTGAGTCAAATTCACATTCTTACAACCAAGTCCTCTCTGATCTATTCTGATACTACTCGCATTCTTGCCTCTACTCCATTCTACCATACAGTTTTCCAACAAAAATGTTAAAAAGTATTTGCTTGCCCTGTACGTGCATCACATCCAGCTCATCATATTATTAATTTAATACCAATTACAAATCAAATTATAAGCTTCTCGTTACACATATCTTTGTCGTGAATCTATAAAAAAAACTCCGTAGCCTGTAGTCCGCAAGCGAACTATACCAACAGAGCGACCGCCGCTTGTCATCGAAGTTAGTGCCAACTTTTGCGGATAGAGTGTGTCACATGGTCAGTGCAACGGATCCTCACGGATTTTAATCTCAGTTTTGTAGACAGCAGCCGCTATTTCCTTGATATAGCTCCTCAATTATCATCACGAGGCTGAGTGGACCCCGCTCCAGATCCACTATTTTCCAGAAAAACTGGTAACCCCCTGGAGTCGAAACCGGGACCTCTGAATCTGTAGCCAGGAACTCTGGCCATTACACCACAGAGGCTGTCCCCTCGTGGATCCATCACTCCTTCTAATATCCAAACGCAGTAGCCCCTCGGATATAGCGCGGCTTTTGATCGTGTCCATCCATGTGATTGCATTCATTTATGTGGCACAAATCTGCATGAAATGCTTTACATACAGGCAGCGTATGACTATGTTGCAACATTCCGTGTTGTGGTTTGCGGACACATGTGGTGAAGTCCATAATCTACTACGAATACAGAGGTTCTCTAACCTTGGGATTATTTTGTTCAACAGTAAAATTTAATAATTATCCGTTTTACATTCTCGATCAAAGTCTAAATATGTCTTAAATTTCATGTAATTATTCCAGTCACTGAATAAGTACTGTGAACACTATAACGGGGATTTCAGGCTTAGATAGATGCCAGTTTAACTTACAACACGGGTAATGAAGCTGGTCCCCAACCCTCACTTTATATCAAAGGTCTATTCTATTCAATATTCTCTTGAGCACTTTCTCCCTCAAACCACCAAAAACCGTGTCGAATAATGAAATGGTATTTAAGAAATAATGATCCCTCTGAGTTTCAATGTACCCCAAGTAATTTTGGTTTCATAATGACGGAACTTTCTGCGACAGGTTCCCGCGATTTGTGCCATGACATTTCCAACTGTCACTTGTTTTCTCTTATTGCTTTATTATTTATGATTGCTTATTACCTTCCACAGTAAATAACTAAGGAAGCTGACACATCAGTTGAATAGGAGTCAATATTTTTACCCTTTCTGAGGTTCTGAAATTGTATTTAAAATTTCCGTCGCTTTCAAGATGACAGTGCGATTGTTGCAACCCTAACTTTCACTAAGATGGCGTGAGACTCGGGGCTTTATGTTACAGTTTTGCCGTGATGAAGAAACTGTTTGCTGAGTTTGTGCTTGAACGAGTCAAAGAGGAAATTACGAAGTAACATGTAAATAACCGTCAAGGGAATTTCAGTTCATGATAGATTGGTTCACGGTCTTGTCCTGTAATTCACTGAGGTGTGCATTATGCAGCCCATGTCTTCCCATCATGCAGATAGCAGACTAAACAAGAGACCTGAATTACGTAACTTTTCGGTGTAGTGATAAGCACTCTTTCTCCTTACCTGTGAGGTCCAGGGTTCAGATGTCTGCTGGACGCAGGCTATTTCACGGACGGTGCCGTAAAATAAGCCACAACTTTATGTTACTCTATCCTTTTTTTTTCCTTGGCATTACAGCCCCAGTGGGCCTAGGCCTACCTCCATGAACTTCTCCGTTCCCTTCGGGTTTTCTAGATCTTACACATTCGGTAGGAC